>NW_027466109.1:0-292500 GCF_046127955.1 Nelusetta ayraudi | reverse complement strand
TTTCCTCGCAGATCATTTAAGATGGAACCTCTCGGAAACTTGTGGCTACGTCCGTGTCATCGCAGCGGAGACGATGTTTTCTCCTCCTCTCCCGACTCTGAAAATCAGGATAGTTCAGGATAGTTCCCAAAGGTCCAGAAGTGAAGACGCAGGTACAAAGTGGCCGACAGTTGGGACACATTGATACTGAAACCATTTTTATAGAGGTTAGTTTATGACAAGAACCGTCACGTTCAGTTGCTTTGTTTCCTTGTTGTTTTCCCTTTTCACAATAGTCAACAATCTCCATATTAGGTAAATGCTAGAATTACATGTTTTTTTGGTGTTTTGTGTGATTTTTGTGGCCTTTTTTGTTGCTTTTTTATGCTTTTTTAATGGAGAGGTTTCAACCATGTGGATCAGCTTTTCTAATCATCCGGGACAGTTAGTATAGTTGGAGCAAAACAAAAAGAAAAGGAAACAATGCCACAGAGGCTTTTCTCCTGCCCTCCCATCTGTCTGTCTGTCTGTCTGTCTGTGAGCTTGTGAGATGAAAAGTCTGTACAGATTCCTCTTTTGCCAAAAATATGGTCTGATGTCCAGAAACGAGGACACATTCCTTCTGCCTGGAATCAGAAACCGGACGGCTGCTGCTCTGCTCAAATTCTCCAAAACTCACTGAGAGTCTTTTTTCGGTTTCGCTGACGTTTTGAAAATCCGGCTGCTCTCACGGCACCATTCTGCCACATTAGGTTTTCGAGGGTGAATATTCAGCTCCGACTGCCGGAATTTTCCTCTTCCTTCCCTCTTTAATCCAGCCAGTCACTTGACTGACACTCGCATTCGCACACAGAGCCTCCGATTAGCTGCCGAGGCGCACGCCTGATTGGACACATCTCAGTCCTCCTGAATCCCACCTGATTACCGAGGCGACCTCCGGTGACCCCACCTCAGGTGGAGCGTCACCAGCCCACAGCGGCTCAAAGACCTCAATCAGAGCGCTGAGCCGGGAGCTGTAATGACTTCCATCACAGTGGGAAAATTGCACCAAAAAACTCTGCCTGTTTGACTCGGTGACATGTTTGAGGGAGGGAGGGAGAGAGAGAGAGCGAGAGAGAGAGAGTCAGACTGGCTTGACTCAGTTTTACAGTGCAATCACGTTCCCCAGCCGGCTCGTGATCTCCTCTGTTCTCTTCATTGCATTCCTCCTCTTATCTGCAGCTTCAGCCGCTGGAGTGGGGAAAAAAAGAGATCCTACAAAATAAAGGCGTGGGCACGCGGTAATTACAGTCTCCTCACAACCAATGAGATGATCACAGAGGTCGCCGGTGTGTCACCGGGCCGTTCTTATCAACGGTGGAATGACGAGGCCTCTGAGCCTACCTCCCCCCTGCACAAGATTGATCCAGCAGGTTTAACTTGGATTCTTCTCCGACCTCCGGGTCCAACCAGAGCAGCGAAATCAATGTTTAAATACCTATGTTCTATGGTATCTACAGCGATGGTTGCACTCAAGTGAGTGCGAAGTGAGAAGCATCAAAATGTGTTAAAAGTTTAATGTCAGTAAAAACAGTCATTTCAGCTCATTTTCATGCCTCAGAAAAGCAAACTCATGATCCATTACCTGAAATAATGCCACCATAATTTTGCTATTTTGAATTGTTCTTCCACATTAAAACCTAGTGCTTTGTGGCAGGTTTTTCTAACAAGTTAAACTCCTTCAGTAACTCTTTTTCTTTTTTTATAAAACATTTGTACACTGTCATGAGGTGTTTTTTTTGTCTTTTTTGAAGCTTTCAAAATGCAAATTCCACACGCATCGAGGAATTTGAATTTTAAAATTTTACTTTCTATCGTTGGAATCCGTTGCTTCGCTTTCTTGCAAAATCAGCCCGGATGTCCTCTTACACACACATACCATTATGGACCATAATCAGCCGTCAGCTGTGCGGCCACGTCTTGGGGAATGTTTAGGGTCGGCGTAAACCACTGATGCTCGTGTACGCAACCATCAAAAAGAGGCGGCGTTGCTTGCCAAGGAAGTTTGTGTTCCTGCAAAAGCTCCGGTCCAGATGTTCAGAGAGAGGGAGGAGGTGGAAAGACAAATATTAGTCTACTGGAAAGCTCGGCGGAGTGGGCCTCGGCTTTGAAAAACATCAACAATACAAGACGGAACACAAAAAAAATTTGGCGGGGGGGGAGGAGGGAGAGCGGAGGCGACACTCGACGAGCCTCCCGGCTGAGTCTCTTTGTTCGGGAGGCGTAAACTGTAAAAGAAATATATGTCAATGTGGGTGTTTTGAGTTGCTAGGGAGAAAAAAAAAAAAAAATTCCCTTCAGCGAAATGTTTCTTTACATATTTATGCAGCGGGAGCAGACGAATGAGACGGACCGTCTCATGAAGTGTAATTTTGCGGCTGGGAAAAACAAGGTCAGCAGTCGGCGAGGGGGGATCTTTATTTTAGTGCTGCGCTTCGGAAGAAAAGTGAGACAACAAGTTGAGGACAAGTCAGACTGTCTCGCCTGGAGCACGTCTCTGAGGGCATTTGGGTCAAAAACAAAAAACAAAACCCAAATGAAATGAACGTTTCAATATTTATGTTGAAATAGCATTGAAATGGGTTGAATTTCAGTTACAGGAAGTTATAACATTAATTTTTCCTCATTTTCATGCAACAGCAATCTCTTACTGTCACTTTCACTTGCAAATCATTTTTTAATGTTGTTACTTTGAATTGTTGCACCATATTAAAACCTGATGAGAGTCACAACACTGCGGGAAGTTTTTTCTGACTAGTTCAGCTACTTGCCATCATGTCAATGTACTCTTCTCCCTCTTCCGGGAGCCACCACCACTTCCGGTGGACTCGCAAATCACATGGCAGAAAATGCAGAGCATGAATCTTCAGTTCATCTTTTTTTTATCATTATTATTTTTGAAGAGCTTTTAAATGTTCACTTAAAATTCGCTGGATATTTTATGCAAACTCAACGAGCCAGCACGCCGGCATCTGCTCTGACCCAGATAAGAGAGCAGCCTCGGTGAGCCTCCAGGGACTCGGTCAAACGCAGGCAGGCCGGCCGGCGGGCGTTAAGTGACACCGAATTAAATTAGCAAATAAAATGGACAGGCCGCGGCGAGGTAATTTAGCACGCAGGAGCAAATCAAATTATCCCGCGAGGTGCAGATGGCAGCGCGGCCATTAATCCGGCTCGACCGGTGCGCGCAGGTAGCACTTATCTCCGTTTTTTTTTTGCCTCCACTTCTGCTCTATACAGGGCGGAGCACGTCAGCCGGTGATGATAAAACAATCAGCGGATGATTAAACCGAGACGGCGGCGCTAACGGCAGCCGGATGTTTGTGCATCGTTTTTGCATCGCCGCCGACGGAGCCATTAGGAGTCGAGCTCCAGCTGCGGCTCATCGAGGCTGCTCAAGCTCAACTTGGTGTTTACAACATGTCAGGTGGCTCAGACTGAACACCTGTTTAAAGAACATCTACGCAGATGTCCTGCCAATGGAAAATATCAGCGTTTTTAATCTTCTTATTCAGTGGTCTGACTGTTTTTTAGTTTTTTTTTTGAAATTGCTTATCATTTCAATCACATTGAAGCCAGAGTTGTTGATTATCGGTTCATTATTGTCTGCCTAAAAGTTCATTAACCGAGCTGCTCAGGCGAAGGGAATCATCAACTCTCGCAGGCGGCTGAGCAAAAACCAAAGCGTCGAATAAATCAGAAAACTAAACCGGGACATCGCTGGACTGTTTCAGACTTTATTTTAAGATAGACATCGAAAAAGAAATTAAAAAGGAAAAAAAAAACAACGTCCGTCCTGTCCAACCTGGTGGGCGGACTGACTAACGGCGCTTCCCGGGCAGCAAACACTGTTATCACAAGTGTTTCGAATAGCGCAAGATGTCAGTTTTAGGAGGGAAAAACAGTGCAAGTGTTGGTATAGCGAATATTATTCCTGTGCCCTCCGCGGCGTGCTTCCAATAAGAACGACACTTGGCCTCTCGCCCGTCCTCTTGGACAAATATTTAGGTTCCCCTGATACATCTAATAAAACTGTTTAGAGCGTTTCCTCGCCGTTTCACCTCGGAGGAAGGATGTAAAAGGCCGGACAGCGCACTGAGGAGCTGCACGAAAAAAGAGGGGGGAAAAAAAGAAAAACAGAGATGAATGTCTGTGCACACCTCATGTAAATATTTGAGACATCTGCAGATTCTGGGTAACCTTTTCTGTCCGGGATGATTAACGGCTTCCTGAGACGAGCCCTCAGCCTCACCTTTGCAGTAAACAGACGGCACCTTTTGTGATCCTTATCTCTCTGCTGTGTATCTTATACACTTATAATGATATCAGGATGTTTATTTTTAACTTTTTCCATATTTTTGCGTCTATTATCTCTTTGCGGAATTTTATGGTTTTAAGAAAAGCAAGGGCAGAAAGAAGCAAGGCTTTTATTTTGTAAAGACATGCATCACAGGTACAATGGACAACGCAAGTTTGCATTTGCTTCTAAATACTTAAATTGGCCACATTTGTTCAGCTTTGCAAACTTGGTCACTCGGTGTTGTCAGACGTCCGTGTCAAGACTCACTTCTTCCATCTTCTATCCACAGCTTTATCTCCAAGATGTCCAAAATAAAAGCACAAGCGGCAAAAATAAGGAGAACAGGGAGAATAAATCCACCCTGATGTTTATACGTGCGCAGTATCCTTATGCAAAATCTGGTTTCCACGAGCGAGTGTGCCGCCTGACCTGAAAAGTGCCCTTTAACCGTCTTGGCATTTGCTAAAAGAAGCATAATCCACTTGTCAGAGGACGTTGAAGCGCATTGAGAAGAAGACTCAATCTAGTAATCATTACGAACGTGTCACTTCCAACCTTGCGAGAAGACACACAACTGTTCTTGTGATAATCAAACGTCTGTCGCCTCCGGAATTCCCGCGGCTCTGACTTACGTAAGGGGCCTTGGCAGATATTAATATTTAAAGTTTGTTTTTGGGGATGGCGAAGCGCCTTGTTTTTGCAATGCTCGTTACGTCATCTGGGCCGCAGCCACAGCAGAGATAAAAGAGCCCTGTTTGCCATTAGTGCGGGCGCCACACAGCAGCGTGAGCCACGTGTGTGATACATATACGGAGCAGCAGCAGCAGCAGACTGGGAGTGCTGCTCATTAATAGCCGTCTTCCCTCAGATGTGTTTCCAATGACAGACGGACGGACTAATCACTAATCCGCTGGTTTAGGCGATCCATCTTCATGGAGATTTTTGTTTGCAAATGAATACAAAACCATAGTTTGCTATGCTTTGGAATTTAGAAATACAAGCCACACTTTACATTAACTAGCATCCATGTCAGATTTCCAGCCAAAGTTCTGATAAGCCTTGGTAAAGATGCGCTTTTTTTATAACGGCGGCAACAGAAAACAAATGTTTTTCTGTGACTCACAGCAAAAGAGATCACACACACACACACACACACACACACACAATAACATGAAAACAATGTTGAACTCAAAAATCCTTGACTAAGTGATGACTGAGTGAGAGTGAGGCATCAATCCACTTGACTCAACTCGACAGACAGACAGACAGACAGGCCGGCCGGCCGGTTGAACTTCTTCTGAAATAAACCATGGTCCATAGAGATGATCCATCCAACACAGAAGATCAGAGAAGAGCTGATAATCTGTGAGCTGACGAGCTGACGAGGAGCAGCTGAGCTTGATTACCGAGTCAGCGCAGGTGTGGATGGAAGGCAGCGCTGACTGAGCAGGAGGTGGGGCCACTCTAGGTAGTCAGTGACCTTCGTAAAGAATAAATTAAGTAATAAAAAGAAGAAAAATAAAGGAGTAAATGAAGCAAAAAAACAAACAAAAAACAATTATTCAAAAGGAAAATGTTTCCTCTGAACAAGAAGACACTGAAGATTGAAGGAGGCCGAAGAGTCCGAGTCTGTCGCTGGTGCTGCTGATGTGTCCAGGAGGGAGCGGAGATAAGGAACTAATCACCCCGCCAGGATGGATTGAGACGCTGCAGTTCCATAAGCAGCCGATCGCGATGCATTTCACAGAGCGGAGTGAGAAGATCACAAGACTCTGCGGCTCCTCGTTCCACCAATGAATCTCATTTCCCAGCCGACGCCGAACTCATTATATCTAAAACCCTGTGTTAAGAGGGAAAAAAAGAACCTCCGCCTGCTTGGTGTCTTAAGGGTGGAATATTTTCACAACCTTATCACTCTGCTTAATGTGAGTCATTGCCAGCCACCCGGCGCTCTCAGCAGGAAATAATAGTCTCGTCGGAGTCCAATCCCTCCTAGGATACGTTGCCTTCCAGACGTCACTGCTTTTATCCAGCCTTTTCTTTAAAAAAAAAGAAGAAGCCACCTTATTTAGAAGCTTTTTGCAAGCGCAGCAGCGGCCGATTTCAAGCTTGGTTTAACTCCTCCCTGCATTTCTTGAGCCTTCACGCTAAATGGGCATAAATAACCCGATGTCCACGGCTGTGATTTTTCCAGAATTGAGAGTAAATAGGCCCTCAGACTTGAAGCGCTGCTGCTGTCTGTGTCTGTGAAGCCAAAGCAGAAGGACCAGCTGCCACATCCATAACTCAATTCACCATTAGTCTCCACGTCATATGCACCACACCACATCACATCATACGGCAGTAGGAAAGATTCATGTCGGCCTTCCTTTCACTTATGTTTCCGCACCCCTTAAGGCTTCAGGCTTTTTATTTTTTTATATACCCTTAATAGCTCTACCGCCTTCCTGTGCCTTAAGTCAGAGTGAAATGGAGGAGAAAATTTATCTGCATATTGAACCATGTTGACACATACTTACTGCTTGTTATTCATATCTTGCCCAAAGCCAGAAGTGTGACTCACTGCAGAGCGCCACAGAGTTCCGACGGTGCCGCCTGACGTCTCACTAGCGTCTCTCTGCTTTTTTGCATTTTTTTTTGTAGTATTATATTCTATTATACACACCCAATAGAAATGCAGTGAAGCCAAACATGTCATGGAAACAAGGTATAGATAGGAGTTTACACAACTGAATGTGATACGGTCACATCTGCATCCATCCATCTCAGCGCTGCTTCTCAGGTGACGCTGCATAATTGCGGATCTTCTCCTTCGTCTTCGGCCTTCTTCCCGCAGGGGTGGCCTCAGCCAATCGTCTGCCATCCATCTAATCCTCTGCATCCTCTTCTCTCACACCAACAAACTAAATCTCCTCTTTGTTCCTCCTCCAGGCCTCCTGTCTGCCAGTTCCGACCTCAGCAAGATATCCACTGTTCAAGTCCCCTCATCTCCGAAAACATCCTCACATGTGCCGTCCCTCTGATGCCCTCATTCCTGATCCCATCCATCCTGGTCGATGCCAAAGAGAAGATCGACATCAGCGTCTTGCTCTCTGCTAGCTCGGCCCCCGGTCTTTTCCTTAGTGCCACTGCAACATCGCTACTCTCACTACTGTTTTCGACGTTTCCCTTCATGGTTTCTAAATCATTTTTTACGATTCGTTGACTTGCATAACCTCTAGCAGGAAAACAAATAGCTTTATGGCAACATTTCATCGACAACTCCAGTAAGAAATTAGTTATTCTGCTGATGAGGTTCTTGTCGATATGTTCGTAATGTCGGCAAAGAGACCAGACAGCACGTTTTCAGGGAAGTAGAAGAAAGAGGAGGAGCTTATTCTCAAAATGTACCGTTTTAGACATGCACCAGGCCAGACGGGGGCGCTGTGCCAATGATATGCCCGGCATTCACCACATCACGAGTCAATGAATCGTAAAAACACTTCCTATGCCATCGCCTCGGCCTGTCGAAGCTACGCAGCGCCGCTTTAAGACTCTGCATGTGAGCGAGTGCGAATTAATAATTCATCGTGCGAGACGTCGTGAGACGTTGTGTAACATTTGCCCCATAAATTATTAAATGGTGAGGAAGATTACACTCTGGACGTTATTACGCAACACGCAATCCCCCCAAGATTGCGCTGCTATAGTGAGACGGGGGGGAGAGTAAGGGGGGTTGACGGGACGCCGCTGGAGACGGAGACACTCATGTGTGACGTGCGCGCGAGAGGAGAGTGAGGACGTCCAGCCGCTGCTGCCTCATCAGCAGGCTGGCCAAACTTGAAAACAGCCCAGATGATTAATCATTAACCGGGCGGCTGTACAGGCGGTATAGAGAGCGCCGCCCGGCCATGTGAAGTGCAGCAGGAGTGTTGCGGTGCACAGGAAATTACACAATCCAGGCTATTACGCCGACTGACAGATTGTCAATTTCATTTATGAGAGCAACTCCGAGGTTAACAGTCGCCATTAGGCCCGACGCGCGGCTGGGCCGAGGCAATCAGCGGGGGTTAGACACCGGATCCATGGGAACGCACGAGTAATTAATGCACCGGGCCGCTGCGATGTACAGAACAAGCGGCAAAAAAAAAAAAAAAATATTCGGCAGGTGGCCGTAAAGACGGGTTTAAGTGGAGCTGCAGACGTAAACGCAATCTACCGACTGTGCAGGTTTTTCCCCCGTCAACGTCTCCTTCCCTAAATCAGCTTGGACGCGTGCGAGAAAAAGTGAGATCACTCCTGCACTCCAGTCTCGCGCTCTTCGCTTTTTTTGAATATTTATGTATTTATTTATATTTTTTTCTTCCAAGTGAATTACGGCGCGCAGCGTTACAGTACGGTACACGCCAGGAGACACAGCTGACAGGCCATCAGAGCTACCGTGGCAAATGAAAGTGACGCCCGAGGGGGAGGAAAGCCGGGAATAAACAGCCGGATGTGTGACGCACTTTGAAGCGCACTTCTGAGAGGAATGGAGGGAGGAGGAGGAAGAGGTGGAGGAAGAGGAGGAGACTGGGGAGGAGGAGGAGGAGGGACGGATGAGGGGACAAAAGATGGAGTGGCCTTCCAAACACTCAGAGTGGGTGCGACTGACCAGACACACACACACACACACACACACAGAATAGGAGGAGAGGTGAGAGAAAGGCTTCACCTTCAGAGCTCAACCCTGACGGTGTCGGTTAATCTTCTGATGTCGTGGGGGGAAAAAAAAAACACTCTGAAGATCCGACGTCTCTTCTCTTCTCTTCTCTCCTCTCAACCTGGTGGAGCAACACGAGCGGGAAGGACTTGCGAGATGATGAAATATCAGATAAGACTTTACTCCACAGCCCAGGGGAGGAGGGAGGGGTGCGCTGCCTTTTCTCATCACACACACACACACACACACACACACACACACACACACACACACACACACACACACACATATCAGCCAGGAAGTGGAGGGTCCTGGTGGAGCGAGGCGTGATGCGATAAGGCGGTGGAGGTTGGGGAGTGGGGGTTGTGGTTGGAGAGGGATGTGTGATGGTTCAAAGATTGCTGCGGTGCAAATATAGATTTTGAAGAATGTATTTACTGCCGTGCAGGATTAGGGTCATGTCATCGTGCCAGCTCGATAAGAAGAGCCCAGATTAACGTCATTCTTATCTAAAGCCCAGCTCCGCCCGGGGGCAGCACCGGCCCGGGACACGGTGAAAGCATGACGGTGCACATGCACACACGCACTCGCACAGTTGTTAGTTAGTTGTGGGGTGCACGTGGTCACATATTGGAAAGTCACTTCCGTGATCTTTTTCAGTTATTTTTTCATGTCGTATTCATGAGCACGAGCGCTGAATCGCTCCGATTCCAACTCTGATCTCCCGCTCTCTCTCTCTCTCCCTCTCTCCCTCTCTCTTTCCCTGAATGGTGAACAGACGGGGTGTGTGGTGTGTGTCGCGCAACGAGCGTCAGCGAGCGTCTCCGTCCTCTCAGGGAAACAGGATGCTCTGAATGCGGGCCGCCTGATTATTGGGAGCGAGGCTTCACATTAGCTCTAATCTGCACAATGAATTCAGCGGCACATTCCAAATTACGGCGGCAGGAAGCCTTTTTATTTTCCTGTCCGGGGTTTTTTTTTTTTTTTTTTCGTGAGACGGTCGGTTTGTTGGGTAAACACGAACAAACTCAGTCAAAGGGCACCGCTTGCCCGAATTAAAGCAGGGGCAGAATGTGTGTGTGTGTGTGTGTGTGTGTGTGTGTGTTTGTGTGTGCAGGGCTTGCGCGCGTTGACGTTCGGTTTACACAAGTGTGCCTTTGGAGGCCATCTGTGCAGGTTTATATGTTGCATATGCGCGCCAGCGTGCACGGCTGCAGCAGAGTGGCGTGAAGTGATAAAGGTCACGGTGGAGTGAGGAAGGGTGGGGGTGGGGGTGGAGGGGAGCCGGGGGGGGGGGGGGGGGGGACTGGCAGCAGGCAGCAGAGTGTCAGCGGCCGGTGAACCTCCGGCGATCTGACAGGGATTTCAGCCCCGGCACTCAGGGCACAGCTGTTCCTGGAAGAGCGGCAACGGGATGACAGGCTGTCATGGCAACGGCAGGACGGCCTGCCGGCTTTGACTCAGTTTGACTCACTGTAAAGAACCTATTGAACAAAGCTGCAACATATAGACCAGCGCGAGCCTCCTCCAAAAACTTGATGAGCTGCAGAGGATTTCATTCTCGCGGCAGCGGAAGAAATTCTGTGATGGTGCAGTTCTACACCGCCACCATCGAGTCCATCCTCAGCTCTTCCATCAACATCTGGTACAATGCAGCCACTGCCAAGGACAAGTGCAGACTGCAGCGTGTCGTCCACCTGGCTGAGAAGGTGATCGGATGCAACCTTCCCATCCCTGCGTGACCTGTACACCTCCAGGACTGTGAGGCGTGCAGGTCAGATCATAGCCGACGCCTCCCGTCCCGGTCATGGACTGTTTGTGTCTCTTCCCTCTGGCAGGAGGCTGCGGTCCATCAAGACCAGAACCTTCCGACACAAGAACAGCTTCTTCCCTACGCAACTGTTCTCATAGACAGTTCCTGACCCCCCCCCCCCCACATAGACAATATGCGTTTCATTAACGCACCTCTCTTGCACACACATTTCTTTGCACATTTTGTTGCACATTATATTTTATTATTTCTACTATTTTGTATTTTGTTATTTTTCTCCCCCCTGTACATACATATATTTTTATTTTTTCGTATATTTAGTAATGTTAGCTGTTCTTTTTTATATTGTTGTTGTTTTGCAAGCGGCAACTACACCAAGCAAATTCCTTGTAAGTGTAAAATCTACTTGGCAATAAATGCATTTTTATCCGACCTTGTTAAGTCATTGTTGATAAATATTGTGAGAACTCATTAGCGTGCTCAGTGTTTTCACATTGATTAGTTTCATTCATAATAATATACAACTAAAGGCTAACTAAACAAAATGTGTTACTTCAGAAGAGTGTAGCAATCCGGTTGCCCTTCGTATGACTTAGTACCCGTGAAGTAGCTATCAGGTTCAAAAAGGTTGGTGAATCCTGATATAAAGATTTTTCCATGTGTTTGTCGTCTTCATGTGGCCAGAGGTTTTCACAGCATCGCCTCCTCAAAGAATTCTTCACTTTGGAAAATAACTGATTTGAAGGACTGAACTGGAACCCGGGTCAGTTAGGAAAGTGGACTCTATCCAGGTTGACCTGTCAGACTGGCCTCTCACTTTATTGCTCGGATCTCTGGAGCTGAAGATAATTAACAAATGTCACCTCATTTGTTTAAGAGGTGCAGTGGAGTCACGCAGCTCTGCAGTTTTGCAACAGGTGTTTTATAACAAGTGCAACAGGTTGAAGTGACCTTTTAGCTTCACTGGTCTTCTGAGATCTTTATATATCCATCATCTTCCCCTTTAGCAGGAATCCATGTTCCGCAGGTAGTGTTACATACAGTATGTGCTCTTACTGTTCAGCGGGAGTCTTTTAACCCCTCCCCTTTCACCCTGTGAGAATTCTTTGTGAGTTGCTCTGTTTGAAATTGCTGTTGCTTCAAATTGCATCATTTTCCCCCTGCTTTCAGAAATGGCTGATGGAGTACATTACCTCCGAGACAGCGTTGGAGAAGTTTAACAAAGTGCCACGTGTCCAAGTGTTCTTGCCATCACTTTTTTTCATAAAAAAAAAAGAGGAGCGCTGTGAGGAGTTCCTGAACACTCTTTGGAGTTTGCTTTCATCACGGAGTTGATCGGATCCCCCGCGGCCTGTTTGCATGAGCTGAGCTGATAACAACGAAACCAACGCATTGATAAAAATCATCACCGGCACTTTTTTCACTCACTGTATTTCACTCCGTGGTGACAAAGTAGAGATTTTAATATACGATAAAGAAAAACTACTTTATTTTGAAAAGAAGGGGGGAAAAAATCAATTAATTGCCAACAAAATCCTCTGTGCTCTCTCTGCCGGACCAATCATGTTTCCATTTCAGTGCCATATCACGTCTGTTGTGTCGGAACTCTGCATCTAATCTGGCTCCAGAGCTTCAAACTCACCAGCAGGACTCTACAGTAGTTCTCCTGCAGGAACAAGCCTTCAACTTTTCCTCTGTTCTCTCAATCTTCCACCTCTTGCTCGAGTTGGATCTGTGTGTTTGCAGCTAACAAGTCAACAAAAGATTCTTAGTGAACCTGCAGGTTTTTTCGGCTTTGGTTTTAATGTAAAGCTCGTGTAGCTTAATATGTAATATTATGTGTTAAATAGCAGAATGAATGATTTTAACATAAATCATTCAATTTGAAGAATATGACTTAAATCAAATCACTTTATGAATTTTATTATGATTTGTGCCATATCAAATTTCATGGTGCAGGTTTAGTTTGAACATTTTCTACATTTACCCTTCGGACGGCAGCATGAGACGACTCGGGACTCGGGACTCACTGCAGGCATCGTGTGCAACAGGTTCAGTCAAGCACAAGCAGCTCAGAGCCTGCAGCAGCCAGGCAGAACACCAACAGCCTGGCGAGCTGAGCAGCAGCTGTGCCTGCAGGTGGCTGATCACAAGCGCAGTTGGGTGACTCGGCTGGAACTTGCGACGCCGCCTGCAGAGCGCAGAACACAGGAGGACGCACCGCAGGTGCAGGAGCGTTGCGATGGGAACGGCCATGACGTGAGTTTGGTGCATCTTAAGGAAACATTAAAGTGTTTAAATGACCTGCTTAAGACCTGGAGTTTCACTACCTTCACGAGTAATTGATTTCCCATGATGTCATCAGTCAACAGTGCAGCTAGATCGCTTTAAAGGTTTGTAAATATTCAAAGATTTATTTATAAGAAATTTAGAAGCTTGATTCTAATTCATCTTATAAACTTCAAGGAAAAGAAGTTGACTCAAACAATCAGCTGCCTGTAGTATCCTTTTTCCACCCCTTTGCACCAATGGGAAGACTCAAATTGGTTAGCCCCTCCCCTCTTTCAAACACATTTTACATGAGTCTGTGTGATTCAGGAATTTGTTTTGCATTTGCAATATCTGAAGAGGCTCAGCTGAAGTCCTCCACCTGACATTCCTGCCCTGTGACTCATCAAAACGTTTTAAACAATGTCATAGGAAACGGCAAAAGGTGGCACAAACAGGGCCACGTTGCTATGTGTTGTATTGTGCAGAAGCTCCACGACACAGTACAAAACCAATTTGGTGGCGGGTCGTTTCTGAAAGCACGGCAGCTGGTCCAGAAGTCGGGCAGGGTTGGAAGCTGCGAGATGTCCCAGCAGCCCCGGGCCGTGGCTTCCTGCCGAGCGGCCAGAGTGGCGCCAACCCAGTGGAAGAGCCTCAGCTTTACTCTCCAGCTGCTGCTGAGTCCCAGGATTTCCATTGTCCTCTGCTTTTAATGCTGCCGCCTCTGATTGGCTGTTAAATCTGCCTGTGGGTACTGTGACCTGGATAAAGATGCAACAATTAAACAGCAATTAATCCACCTCGTGTTTTTGTTTGTTTGCTTGTTTGTTTGTTTTTACTGCTTGTGTCTCAATGTTGTGCTGGCAACACAAAAGCCACTGAATAAACAGGGGCGTATTCCTAAATCGGTGGGACTCTGCAAACGTCCACAAACATGAAATTGTACACAGAATTGCGGATTGGGCCAATAAGAAACAGAATTTCTGGGCTGTGGTCTGGAATTTGAAATTAAAACTGGAGAGAATGGGCAGACTGGTTGGAGACCACTGGTTATACAACAAGGCCTGCAGAAAAGCTAATCCGATGTTTTTGGCGGTGATAGCACGGTAGGAGTATCGCAATACTTTGATGCCCCTTCCAGTCAAATGTGTCCAGGTTGTTTTTTTTTTTTTTTTTTTTTTTAAATCTCTTGTATTCCTAAAAATAAAAAATAAAAACAGCTTCCGTGTGTCATGTGACCCTTAACTGTATGTCATGTGATCATTTCCATTCAGTTTTTGTTCCTTGCAACTTCGTGTTATTTTCAAATTGCTTGAAATTGCTCCAAGTTTCCACATTTGCATCATTTCGTCCAGGTTGAGGGAAACCTGCTGCTGTGGCATCACCCTCACGACCCGTCCCCCACCCCGCTCTGAATCCCGTTGACACTCTGGCTGCTGTTTTATGGGGAGTGGAAGCTGCTGACAGCATGCAACTCCCGGGAGCGCCGTCAGCGCCGTCAGCGCCGTCAGCAGCCGCCCAGCAGGAAGTGCTCTGGATTCTGGCCTATCAGTAGCTCCTTTCAGCAGGCAGGCAGAGGCTGCTGCTCCCTCAACCAGGTGAGTCGCTCACAAGTCTTGCATCGTCACGTCGTGTTCCGTGCAGTGAGTCGCTGGAGCTGGTGTCACTGGTGGTATTTTTTACCAAAAATTCCAAAGAGTTACTAAAGAAAAATGATCTTTTCAAATCCCCTATTGGCTCTCGATGACTTGTTTCTTCAGTGAGAGCCTTGTAATGGGAGGCTAGAATTAAAACTTTAACAGGTTTTCTTCTGCAACTTGTTGCAGCTGATAAACCAACTCCAAACACACAAACACCTTCTTCGGGAGAAATTCTAATGGGGTCTGGTCTGAATAAAGTGAGCCGAGTCCAGTAGAGGGTTGAAAATAACACTGTTTAATTGAGGACTGAAGGGGATTGAGGTGGATAAATGAACTGTTTTTTTCCCTTCTGTTTTTTTAAACAAAAAAATGGGACCAAGGAAAAAGGAATCTCATCATCATGAAGATGAATTCGCTTCAGTTTGGGTTTTTTTCTTTTTCTTTATTTTTTTTATTTTTTTAACTTTAAGTTATTCATGAGCAGAGAGTCCTAACAAGGGGAGGTTGGGTGTGTGCTGTGCAAGAGAGTGAAAGCATGTATGTGTGTGTGCGTGTTTACAAGAGAAAATAAGACAGATGAGGATGGAGGGAGAAGGAAGGAGGGTGTGCGTGTGTGTGTGTGTGTGTGTGTGTGTGTGTGTGTGTGTGTGTGTGTGTGTGGGGTGGGGGGTGGGGGGGTGTCTCTACTCTTGCAGCCGGTTTTCATCGTTCTGCTTCACGCTCGCTCCGTCTTCCTCGTTAGCGGCAACTCGCTCGGCTTTCATCAGCCTTTCTCACAGGCCTCAGCGTGGAAAAGCGGTTTTGTCCACTCTCTCTCTCTCGCTGTGTGTGTGTGTGTGTGTGTGTGTGTGTGTGTGTGCGTGTGTGTGTGTGTGTGTGTGCGCGTGTTCCTGCACACCATTTCACAAGTCACCTTCTGGCTGATAGCATTCAGAGGCAGAGTGGCCTTGATGGAGCGAAAATGTTGCATCAGAGGAAGTATTGAAGTCGGTTTGGGGGTGGGGGGCGGGGTTTATGTGGGGCCGGGGAGGGGTAGGGGCACAGCAGACAACTGTCCAGGTGGACTTGCATATCGCGGCTAACTTGACAGCCTCTCTTGCCGAGCTGAACGGCTGCACGAAGCGTGGCGCTCCGACGGTCCGATTATCACGCAGCCTGCAGGCCTCGTCACCTCGTCCAATCACTGATCTCCCACATCAGGAGCTTCCAGCCGCCGCGGACAGCTTCTCACACGGTGGATCACAGACAGTGTAAAAGTTGAAGTCGTTGCTTCCTCCCGGCTGGAACAAGGTGTTCCTTTTATAGTCGCCCCCCATCCCTCCCCCCCTTCTTCTTCCCCTCGCCTCTTCGTCACTCTCCCTCCCTCCATCTCTGCCGCCCCGCCCCCTCCCCTGTGCTCCCTGCCTCTCCTTCCCGCTCTGATAAGAAGACAAAAGATAAACAACCCCTCCAGCATCGGCCATCGATCGCTCCGGGGTAAAGGCTTAATGGCTCGGCTCAAAGTAATAACACTCCCGGAGTTCTTCCCCCGCTGATGGTGGAGAGAGATAGATTCTCTCCGCCGCCTCAGTCGCACAAAGTTTCGGTGTGAGGGTGAGAGGGCGAAGGAGCACAGAGACACCGGGGGCGAGGAAGAAGAGGAGAAGAATATTCTTTTATTTTTACAACCACACTTATTTGCAAAACCTATTGGAAAGTATGCACATTTCCACAAAGACATACGTTTATAGAAAAATAAATAAATAAATGAATAATAGATAAATAATAAAACAAAAGCAATCCAAAAAAAAGCCCCAAATTAACATTAAATCCTTCAACGTTTCAGAAAAAATCTAACTTGAAGAAGCAGTATTCCCCCAGAAAAAAGAAAAGGTAGGAATTTTACACTTTTTAAAGTGACAGTGGGAAAGAATCCCGAGCGGCCGCTGCTGCCGACACCAGTGTGGTGTCACATGAGTCAGCAGGAGACGCCGTGGTCCGATCTGACTCAAACCACCAGAGTCAACGTGGTGTTTTCGGCCAAAACATCCACCGTTCCCACATTTAGCCTGTTTATTTTTTACCTGCCTTTCATCATCCCGTCATCATCATCACCAGCGGACGTCCCCCCCTGTTCTTGATGCAACCCAGAACACACTTGCGTGCAGCGCTTGGGCCTTTTTGAAGACACGCAGCACGTGCGTGAAACATGTCTGCTGAGCAGGAGCGCCAACCAAAAGTGTGACGCAGCTGTTTGCAGACTGACTCACTGTTTGATTTCCTCTAGTCAACGCCTGCCAGCCGCTGCTGCTTTTGAAATGAAGGGAAGGTAAATAAAGGAACTCTGCTTCAGGTCCACCCTGTTGTGTCCCAGTTCAGTCCTCTCCGCTCCGACTCCTTCGACTCTTTCTCTCAACTCAGACTTCCAGACTTCCTGCTGCTCTACCCACTCCACAGATTTCTGTTCTCCGGAGTGCTCCAACCAATCAGCGAGCCCCCAGCCGCAGCCGGAGTGGGACTTCCTGCTCTGGGCTTTACTGCCTCAGACCGATACTCTGAAGTTCACGATCCTATTATACCAAAATGATGTGATTATAAAGTTGCTGAGCACGGCAGATTTTTTAAAGCTCATTTCATTCGCCTGTTTGCTCTTTCGATCATGCACTAACTCCAGCGAGAACCCACTGACTTAAAGGTACAATTATGCACTGCAAGACCATCAGCTGGAGTCAGAACCTCATTAGATCACCAACAAGGCTGCTGGTTGTGAGTGCAACAGCATCCAGGATCAATGTTACTCCTCAGGGACCAAAACATGAAGCTGCTCACTGGGAATTTTCTTGCTGTTCGTTGATCAGCCAATCCAGAGCTCCAGACTCATTGTCATTTTCCTCTGTATTGCTGAAGTTTCGACAGTAGGCACTTTAAAAATGTGGAGTTCTGTTGGAACGACACCTTATTCATCAGCAGTAGCTTTTTTTTTTCTCTCTCATTTGGACAATTAGAGAGCTAATTATCTGCTCGGTTCTCGCGGTGAATTATTAGATCCAGCCGAGTCAGAGATTGAAATAGCGTCGGCCTGGTGCCGAAAATAACATTTGCACTCTGGTTGACTCCGCAGCTCTCGCGGGCTTGTGAGCGCCTGCGACTGGAATGGGCCTGTTTGCAGAATCTGTGTTTACAAAACTTTCATTGAGGCGAGGATTACACGGGGGTCAGACGCCGCGAGCGCGCTGATGAGGTGACAGTGAGCAGAGACAAGCGCCCACCGCTACTGTGGGAACAGGCGCGACCTCTGACCCTGTCACAGCAGCCCACCACCACCCCCCACCCGGACCATCACAGACACTCACCTTGGGCAGGACGGGCTGTGATGGATGGTAACCTGTGAGCCGTGAGGTCAGCCAGGGGCAGCCTCACGCCGAGCCAGCCACCCGGTGGTGTTTACGTGCATGTGCACGTTTATCCCAATCATTTGTGCAACAATTAAATTTGGTTTGGTTGTTGTGTTTTATAGCCCAGAGGGACTAAGGCAAAATTTTGCCTTTTTTTTTTTTAAACTTAATATACCAATCTTTGGTAGACGAGAAAATAATTATGTCTTTGACTCCTCATCATTTCAAGCGCTTCAGTATTAGTGAGCCAGTTGGCTTCTTATCGCCAGGCAAGCAGTGTCAATTCTGAAGAGCCAGAATCGCCGTAAAGTGATATTTGCTGTTCTGAAAAGGTGCCGGGCCGGCAACCTGTACAGTTATAGCAGCAGAGCCCGTGTCTCGCCTGTTAAAAAAAAGTCAATGATTGAACAATTAAAAGATGAGCAAACTGTTTCACTAGTAAACAGCTACAGTCATAATATTATGATGATAGTGCAGCAGTAAAGCAGTAAAGACAGCACTAAAACATCACAGCGCTGCTAAGTATTAAAGCCACTATCAAAATTTACAAAGAACTATAGTCTTGGATTAAATTTTATGCTCAAGGCCATTCAGAGCTTTAAAAAAAACAAAAAACCCCTACATCTAAATGTTAAAATCGATGAAGAAACATCCCGAACGTGTTGAGGAAGGATGAGACAAAGTTGCAGACGACTCTGTGATCACTGAGCACAGTGATCGAGTCTGGAAGTGACGAAAGCGCAAACCAAGGTAAAAAAAATTATCAAGCGCCGCGTTGCTTTTAATGAAATGAAAAGAAAGTGCAGGTGAGCAGCAGGAGGCTTCCCTCCTCGTCTGCTTGTTTATGGAGGATGCTGCTGCTGCTGACGGCGGCTGCGTGCAGTTGATGCTGTTCAAAGTCTTGAGTGGATCAAACCGCCATGTGTCGGGGCCTTGATACGATCAGCCGTCAGCTCCTCCCGCCGGAGCCGCTGCAGCCGCCGCTCCAGTCACCAGCCTGGCACAATGATGCTATCTGCTCCCTCTTATCTTCAAAGTGAGTCCTGACACTCATGAGAATGTCCCTCGGAGCGAAGCCCCTCCACATCCCCCCTGCCCCTCCCCCTCCTTCTCTTCCTCTTCCTCGTCCTGCACATACACATCCATGTGGCCAGGCTGTTACGTAACTGTTCCGGGGGATGAACGTCTCCGATACCACGGGGAGGTGGTGGGGGAGGGGCTTCACACGTCGAGGCCCTTGATACGGAGATGATGATGACGATGAAGACGAGTTCAAAGGGATGATGGCCAGCGATGATGGTCGCTCTGATCGGCGAGAGAGACTGCTTTTAACGGAGGGGGGGAGATTTGAGGGAGGGTGGGGGGAGTAGGGGTGGGGCACTTTGAAGGAGGCAGCGCCGCTGGAAGCTGATGGAGGCTTTGATTTTTTTAATTTTTTTTTTACGGCGGCGAGATGCGCAACAACCTATGGACCCGGCACGTGAGGTGGTGATTTATTAAGCAGGCTGCGGGAGCAGGAGGCGCTGATGAGCTGCAGGGAGGAGGAGGCAGCGAGAGGCGGCCGCAGAAAAGGACGTGAAAAAAAGACCCCGGTCTTGCCATATCGATCTCATGCAACAGCTTGAGGGAGTTTGTTTTGGGTTCCCCCCCGGCCCTACAGTTGCTCTAAAACACCTTCCTGTGGAACTACTGTCCCCCTTTTACCTCCTTATTTTTTTGCTGCTGCTCGTTCAGCAGATAGAAGGTGACATGCAGGATGAATCCTGCCAGCGGAGTGAAAACACTGACAAACTGTCGCTGGTGACTCTGCCGTCAGGCAGCTTAGCGGGACTGTTTACCTGAAGAGGTTTCAAGTCAACTCCCGCACTCCACACACACACACACACACACACACACACACAGTACATGAGGCTTACAAATGCATTTCTTCTTTTCTTTTTATGGGGACTTTTCCTTTCTGGCCCCATAAAATCAAAGACAAACTGCCCCGGTCCTCATGTGCTGGCTGGCAGGGGAACAGTTGTGTGTTGGAGAAAGTCACTGGAGTTAATTAGGAGAGAGGTCTGCTGTCTGTTTAGAGCAGAGACAGCCAGCCCGCAAGACAGTGCGGAGAGATTAAAGCCCTGCAACACAGAGAAAAAGAAAGAAAGAAAGAAAGAGAAAGAAAGAAAGAGAGAAAGGCCTGGCGCAAAAAGAGAAACAAAGATGTTTCCGCTCCTCAATCAGGACGACGGACTAGAAACAATCAAAGGCTGGCGGAGGCAGAAATGAAATGTCGTGCTGAGACGGGAGCGAGCGAGGGAAGTCTTTAGAAGGCAGAGTCTGAGACAGAGAGGAGAGAAAAGGGATTAATGGCCGGCGAGCAGGCGGCAGAGGATTCCAGTTTCATCAAGTTTTCTCCCGGCTGAAAGCTCGGCGGGCCGGTTTTGATCCTCTGGGCGACGCCAGACTGGAGTCCGGGCGATTCAGTTTGAGTCCAAAAAGAATGTGTTAATTACACGTGCACGTTTTTTTTCTTTCTTTTCTAAGCGTGGAAAGAGAGGAATTTTAATTGAGTATTGAATAGTGATTGAATGGTGCAAGCTGCCGTCGCTGCCAGTCCCCCTGCAGTGGCAAGAATGCAGATCACAGCCGTCTCAAGGCGACGGAGGAAGAGGGGACGCAAAAGTTTTAAGAAAAAGAGCGAAACAAACTGACAGACTCCCAAACACTGAAGCTCACACAGCGTCTTCCAGGAAGAAGAAAATCCTGCTCTCTCTCTCTCTCTCTCTCTCTCTCTCTCTCTCTCTTAGGTCACTCGCTTCCAGGAAGAGACAACAAACGTCAGCTCGCATCAGGACTCGCATCCTGAGGCAGCGGGGCGAGTAATCCGCGGTTCAAGGGTCCGACGTGGGTTCAAAGGTCACATATTGAGTCTGTCCTCGCCGCGACGTTCATCTCTGACACCTTTTGAAGACGGCTCGTAGATCATGGTGGGGAGTCCTCCGTGTCAAAGCGAGACCTTGTGTAACAAGGACCATCCTTCCCCCCCTGTGTATGTGTGTGAGTGTGTTTGTGTGTGCGTGTGTGAGCAACTGAGTGAGTGAGGACATCGACAGCCCCAGATTGAGCTCACATCCTGGATCATTTTCTTCTTGTCACTGGTTGTTTTGTCTCCTTAGGTTGTGCAGTAAAGAAAAAAAAACAAAACATAATAATAATAAAATAACAACCAAAATACAACAACAACAACACAAAAAAAAAAAACAAGGTAAGAAATGGACGGCTGATTTCTCACCTGGAATCTATTCCGAATCAATTTTAGTTTACTTACCTTCAATACGATACAGGGTAAACCTCACCACTTCCTCCTGATGTACATGAGTGAGTTGTACTTTGCATTGTGGGAAAACGTCCTCACAACAAGCACAACAACACACAGTCGGTCACAGGTTATCTTGTTGCAGCGAGGGTACGAGATCAACTCGAGCAAATGAAATGACGAGGGCTGAAAGTTCCGTCCAGCAGTGACTGGCAGCTGACCCACGGCTTGTTGCCGGGCAGATTATATCGGAGCTGTTGGTCACAAACACCAGGTTGCTTCTTGTTCCTGCTGCAAAACAAAGATCAGGCCGAGTTCAATCCACCTTCTCCCGGATAAGAACCGGCTCCCTTTCAGGACAGTGTTTCAAAGCAACTTTGCACAATTTTTGTCTCCTGTTAGCAACATGAAGAACGCGGCCGGTTCTCAACCTCAGTGGGCCAAAGGAGAGCTTCTGACGTGGTGAATTATAATGTTGTTTTTTTTTTTTACTGGGAACCAAGCACAATAAACTCTTGTTTTCCTTCAGAGAGCTGAAACCACATCTCCCCACAAGCCTCTTTCATCTCTCTCCACTGTGCTGCAGCCTCGCCAAACAAGTCGTCTGCATGTGATCCAGCATTTCAAGCCAAAGAGCAAACGTGAGCGGCTGTAAGCGTGCTGCAAGATCCGGATATCTACACACAGATATCCCTCCGCCGACAGCTCGGCTTTTCTCGCTATCTTGGCCATCACAGTTTCTCCTTCCATCCTTTGACTTTCTTTGTGTTCCCTCCCGTCTGGCCGTCCCTCCGTCTGTCCGTCCGTCCGCCTGTCGCTGTGACTTTGTGAATTTGTTTTTATTTTTTTTTGCATCTCTCTCTTATGTAACGGCGCTCAGGGGACGAGGGCACTTTAATCAATACTTCAAACACAACCTCCCTCCACCCCCCAGGAGTTGCTCCAAATGCCACGTGACGACATGACAGGATGACATTTGAAGACGGAAGGCTGGGACGGCCCTGAAGTACCTTGTGCTTCCAGCGCCGCTTCACGTCTCTCGGCGGCGGCAGCGGCGGCAGTGGTGGCTGCTGGGAAAGGAAAGACAGCCGGAACACTGATGAGAGAGATTAGAAGCCACTGGAGAGTCGAGGAGGAGGAGGAGGACGAGGAGGAGGAGGATTTTTTGTTTGTTTTTTATTTATTTATTTTTTTAGTGGTGGAGGGAAGGAAGAACAACAGGCGGATAAAAACACACTCGCTCGGGGGACAGGAGCCCAGGGTGATTCATGCGTCTCGCCGAGATAAAAGCCAGACGCCTAAATGGAAATGGAATTATTCATGGCGCGGCATCGGAGGGACGCGAAGAAAAAAAAAAAGAAGAAAAACTTTAGTTCCGAAAAGATGGCGGCTCGTGGGCAAGCTGGCAACGACGCGAGCCCCGCTGGGGCGGCAGCGGCGCCTCCATCCCGTGACCCGGGACTCCGCTGCCACGACTGTATCTATTTCTGGCCCGACGCAAGTGTAATTGCGTCACATTCTCTCTCTATAGGTCTATATTTACTTGAACCTCCACCCTTCCCTTCCCTTCCCTTCCCAGCATCCTCGGCGGCAGGGTTAATCAAGTGAAGCCAACGCTGATACGCTCCACCGTTATTTATTGCAGCGGGAGGCCTTTGCTTGTATGTCATGATAATTATATGATAAGTGATTGCTGGTGCAGAGGGGGGGGGGGGAGGTGCTGGCGGTAGTGCTCACGTGCGCGTACGCGGAACACGTGGAGCATCACATGCAAGACGTGTAGGGAATCGATGCTGTTGCGGAGGAGCACAGAGTGGTTCATGTGAGAGTCGTTTTTTGTGTTTCCCCCTGCAGCCGCCGTGCTGCGCTGCACCTCCAGGCCTCGTTGTCGCCGTCGCCGTCCCACAGCTGACCCGAATCTTTCAGCCGCATCCCCCCCAAGGGTTCTACATCATCCCCGACAAGACCAGCGCACGAGTGGACTCGGTCGAGCCCACAATGTGTGTTTCTGGGTTCTGGACACGTCGCTAACCTGGTTTTCGCGCTCGCCGTCGAGTCATTAATCTGAAATGGAGAAGAAAGAGGACGGCAAATTAGTCCTGTTTCCGTCAGGTCTTTGGGAGCAAATGAGCTGCACTCAAGTCACTGACTCATAATTAGAATATCACCAACTTGGTGGTTGCTGAGATTTTGTCAAGGATGAGTTCACGCGAGTTGCTGATGCCACAAGACGCCATCAGCTCGGTTCAGTTTTCATGAGAGTGCAACTCATTCACCAAAACACATTTCCATCTCTCAGTGATGACTTTTTGAAAAAACATTCAAATGAGCATAAAACCTTTCTGTGAATTAGATATTTTTTATATCTGCATTTCCGTCATTTTGTATGTAATGCAATAATCAAAATGTGCACAAAAGGAGGACACCCAGTGACTGATTTAATTCAGCCAGGAACATTACTGCATAGTAAATTGTGTAATTTTCCAATTCTTAAAGCTGACAATTTAGTTTTGTTTTTAGTATTTTATCCCACTTGTCAAGAGGACCAGAGTCAGAAAAATAGGCTTCATGACAGCATACGAGTCAGATTTAGTTGGAGGATAACATAATAAATAAGATGATAAGATAATAACAGCAACCTCATATAAAATGATCAGATATAAACTCATGGGGAGACACCATAAAACTTCAGTAAATGTGTTTGGAGAGTTTGGTTCTCCACCTCTCTGGCTGCAGGAAGGAACTCAACGCTCACAGAGCAGCTCTGCGTCTGACTGAAGTGCTAATTAAGCGTGCGACTAAAGTGTAGGCACAGTCTTAGAAGCTGTGAAGAAGTTTATCCAGAAACACACAACCTACTCATAGTAACAGATCACCGTGTTCCAGCTCTGACTCACAGACTGATCACCGCGATTCCCTTCCAGGAACAGAACATTGCTGGTGCATACTTTTGTCAAATTTTTGTCAAATACAACAGTGGGCACAGCGAGTGGCAGCAATTTTCACGGCTGAAAAAGGAGCAATTTTGTTCCTCCTCCGTGACGACCGCCGTGTGTTCAGTCAGCGAGGCGTGAGCGTTTTAGAGATCTTAGTCACTGCCGTGAGTGAGAGCTGCGGCAGGTGAGAGGGAGGGGAGTCAAGACACGGACAGTGATGAGAGGCTTTCACTGTGTGTCACTGTGAAATTCTTTAAAGGTCACTCCTTTCTAAAAATCCACTTTTATTCGCAGTATTTTCGCCCCAAAAGGGAAAGGAGAAAGGAAAGTCTTTGAAGTGTTGTATTAAAGCATTTGCTTTATAGTTTAGCACTTCGTGACGTCACAAAGGGCAGTGAGGTTTGGTGCGACACCCCCAGTCTGGTGTTTGTCTCCCTCAGAACATGTGGAAGGTCCAAGAAAGCATCAGTTTTCTAATCTTGATGTCTTTTATTGTGGGAGGCTGTAAACAGATGGCTAAATACGCTGAAGATCTTTTCAGAGTGGGTTTAGTAGCTTCTCTGTCGGAGCAGGGGTTTTAACACGAAGACTAAACGACCGGTAAAATATGGGATCTGATTAACCAAAATCATAATTCAGGTCTCATTGCACAAAAACAGCTGGAATGATTTCTGGTGATGGCTATGAAAAAATTTTAATTGCCACCACAATTTGAAAATGTCCTGGAAACGTGATTTAACGATCCAAAGCCCCCCCCCCCTCCCCCCACATCGTTTGTTTCAGACCGACCAATTAGATCATTAGCTGGCAACTCAACCCACAGCATCAACTTGTGTGTAACAAATAACTTTCAGTATAACAGCAGAGTGAGCAAAACTGCAAGACTGCTGGTCTTCTTATCAAAGGCACCAAATGAACCTTCGAAGCAGACGGCAGGATGTTGTGTTTACTGCCCTGCAACCGGCACGGCTCCAGTCAATAACTGCAGGTTTCCTGTACCTGCAGGAACAAAAACATCACGTTTGCAGGGTCGCAGCCTGTCTGGAGCTCTACCTGCCACGCCGTTAATAAGCGTTGACCACATTCCAACTTTGTTCTCCTTCTGACTATCAGCACAAAAGTGCATCTGATGACCTTTTGAGCGATAAAAACAGTATTAAAACTGGATATACGTATATATATATATTTTTTTGAGCGCAGGAGATCTCAGATACCATCTTTCATTTAACTTTTAATTAAAGGAGGCGTCCTTGATATGAAAGCCAGGGATGGTGGGGAATAAATTTGAATATAAACTATTGCTTCTGATGTTGCAGCTGATGTGCGCTTTGTGGATGATGATAGTTTGGAGACACGTTGTTGTTTCTGTAGTTTGGAAACTTGGCAAATTAAACCGCACATGAGCAAAATCTCCTGTTGACAAGTGATGTTCAAAAATGCTGATTTCCATTACCATCTGATACCAAGTAAAACCAAAGGTGGGAATCGAGGGTATCGATACTGGCACCCATACTTTTACAAAAGCTAAGACAAGGGAATTTTAACATGCAACTGTGTGTTGCATTAGAGCTACACAATGCCACTAAATCTCAGATTATCTAACAGGAAGCATTCCATTGTAGACACACGAAAGGGTCCTCATCTAATATCGTGAGTGTAGATGTATACTTGAATTTTAAGAGGGTAAACAGTGTTGACACTTGAAATAAATCAAAAACAAAGCCTTAAACGACCTTCTCTTTGTGAACTGCAAATACAATCTCATGTAAGGAAGGTCTGAGATCCGCTCAAAAAAGATGAAAAAAGCGCGTTCACACTACATTTCCACTGGACTGCTGTGGTGACAAATGCCCTGTTGTCACGCCTTCCCTCGTCTCTGTCACGTCCACTCGGATCCTCAGATCAATCCAGCCCGCAGGTGTCTCATCCATCAGGGCCGCAGCATCGCTCTGCGACAATATTCAAAGTGCGCTTGCAAATCAGCGTTAATTTCATCTGGACGGGGCAGGGGCGGGACCGCTAGCGCAACGATGAAAAACACTGCTAATCCCCCTCGTGCGCTCGGTTTGCGGATATTAGAATTGCAGAGTTGATCCATTGATCATTTCACAGGGGGATTAGCGACAAAACGCGGGCGTCCACGGGGGCATTGTCGGCGAGCTTGTCGGCGCTGCCAGATAATATTTTTAATTGCCGCGAGTTTGTTCAATCCTGGCGACGGCCGGAAGTCTCCCGCGACCTCATGGTCGGCTGCGCGGCTTGATGGCGAGATGTAATCACTCGTGTCTGACTCGCGGGCATGGTAGCGGGGAAAGAGGAAAAAGTATTTCTGCACCTCCGGCTCTGATATCACATATCGTTTCCAACCCTGTCGGCCGGGAGACGAAACTGCCATAGGTGTCATACATGAGATGACTCCGCCGCATCACCTATGCCACGATGAAAGGCCTGACTGGGCCGCGACTTGCGCAACTAAATTATGGCAGCAGATGTACGCGGAGCTGAGGGAGCAGCCTAAACTGTTTGTCTGCATTCGGCCCCAGTTCATTTAGCTGCTGCCTCCGGGGACCCTGAGCTCTTTATTATGAATGAGGCGCCTCATTGATGTGCCTCAAAGTCAGAAGCTCATTAGAGCTAAATACTGCGCGCTGGCTGAAGTTGCATCCCGATGACTCCGGCAGCGCTGACACCCGCCGCTCTGCCCTAAATCCACCACTGCCGAAACCAAATGAGGAGCGCGGCTGATTTAATCAGGTGAAAAAAAATCTCGACTCTGACGCGGAGAAGACTTAGACTCATATGTAAAGAAATTTATATAGTAAATTTCAACCAGAGATTTTAGATGACCTGCAGAGATATCAGCAGGTGACCTACCTTAGTTTCGCTAGCTACAATTTGATGTAATTTACAGACCGTAAGAAATTCACTTTGTTTCAACACTGTATCGAACTATTCTGTACTGAATACATCGTCCTTTAAGTGCAGGAGTGCGGAAAATACTTCCGATAAATCATCTTCACTACACAAAAACGTCCCGAACTTTGAATGTGGAAGGATGGACATGCAACAACTTCGCAAATGCTGATGGTGTAGCTGTGATCGCAACATCAGAGTTAAAAGTTGTTTAAATGCACAGTCAGCGCTAACTGTTGCATGAAAAGCATCCAAATTAGCTACATTGTGCTGCAGCTGCGTCGTCACGCTTGTAAAAAGCTCAAATCTGATTTTTACTGCGTCGCTAAAGTCGGCGCGGCACTAGAGCGCGCGGCTCTAATTAACCCACACGCTCCGTTGCAGCCGTCCGTGATGTGTTACCTTTTAACCACAGCTGCTCTTACATAATCAGCTGGGCTACCGCCGCCCGGCTGTCGGTAACACTGCGCTTCCAAACGCGCTCCGCGGTACAAACGGGAGCCGCTCTTTGCTTTTGTTGGAATAATTTAGCATAATAATTTAGCATAGTACGCATAATAACCCGCACAGATGCTTTTTTCCCCTCCTTTCTCACCCTTTCAAATGGGATTTCACAAAAGAGACTCAAATGAATTCAGCGCTTGCAGATCGGAGCCTCAGCAGTTCACAATTTTGCGCGTCTCTTTTGTTTGGGCAGCCAGCGAATTTACTAAAAACTCCAAATTTATTTATTGCCGTCCTTCATTTTGTGCTACTTTGCGCGCTACGTTAATAAGGAGGCCGTTGGCCGAAGGTTTGGCTGCAGGAGAGAAGGAGGTGGGGGGGAGTGAGGGGAGCTGTTTACGGTGTTGCGAAGAGAGAAACGTGCGCAAGGCTCCCTGGAGGGTTGTTAACATGTTTATATGGGACCGGTGTCACCACTCCTCTTTCTCCTTCAATTGACTTATCGATCCGCTTTTAATTACGCAACAATTTTGGTTTAAAAATAGGCTCTGGCTGCAGTCGATATGTTCCATCATTAGCCTGGAGCACAATCCCACCAAGCTGCCGTCCATCCATTCCCCGGGATTAGGAGCCACCTGAATGGGATTAGCACCCGTCCAATGGCTCACCAGTGGCTCCCTCCTGATGTCAGAAAACCACTGGGGGGAGGCGGGGGAGGTTGTTAAATGGCCAATCTGTAACATTTAAGAGCAATCTATTGGCTCTGCGCCTTTCATGAACTCTTGCCAGTAGTTTCAGGAGTGCAGCTTGGCGGTGTGCAAGGTCACGCTGTGATTCAAAAGTTCACGCAAAGGCTGCGATACAACACAATATGCTCCACACATACTGAACCTACAAGTTAAAAAACACTATCAGCTTCAGAATCCACAAGCATCAGGTGCAGTGTGGAGGTACGAAAGAGAAAGAGAGACATTTTTTTTTTTAACTTTCTTCACTTCAGATGCCACTAAATCTTACACACTTGACCTTTGAAATACAAATTCTGCTTCTCATCTATATTTCGTAGTCATTTGAGTTTGCGTAAGTGCCTGAAAGTGTGTGTGTGTGTGTGTGTGTGTGTGTGTGTGTGTGTGTGTGTGTGTGTGTGTGTGTGAGTGTGTCCTCACTTGCCGTCGTTCCTCTAAATGTCTTTGTTCTGCACCAACCTTGCTCTGTCACTGTGCAGCACAGCAGCGCTGGCAGGTAAAACAGTAGGGCCGCGGCATTCGGGTGAACCTGAGTAGTCTGTCTTCAAGTGCATGTGTGTGTGTATATGTGTGTGTGTGCGTGCATGTGCGCGCGCCACAGTGGGTGGGGACACGGCTTCCTTGAATCCCCAGGGACATGTTAAGCTCACAGTTAACTGGCATTTTATAATAATCCTGCTACAAAAATACACAGAAGAGGGATTAAGTGAAGGCAGTGGGATGCAACATTTTACTAAACACTGACTTGCGCACGCACGAGCGTGTGTTTGTGTGTTGTTACGCAGGCTGAACGCTGCTGCGACTGCTGCTGCTGCTGCTGCGACTACTGCTGCTGCTGCTGCTGCTGCGGCGACTGCTGCTGCTGCTGCGGCGCCTTGATGTTTAGCAACCGCCGGCGTGAGCGTTCATGAGAGGTCGATTTTCTATTTATGTCCGAGTGCCCGCCCACCGCTTCGTACTCTCAGTGATGCTTAGCCACACGTATGGCTGACGTCACAGGACAGCCGCCGGGGAGGTCAAGGCAAGGAGGAGGAAGAGGAGGAAGAAGCGGAATGGGTGGATGTGTGACCTCACTTCTTCTGGCCTGCTGCTGCGGTGGAAGACTTGGATGTTGCACATTTAATCCCTTTATTCTCGCGCCCGTCGGGCCGCCCTCGCCTTCTGCTCCGCCAACAAACCGCTCAGCCTCCAGATTTCCCGCCATCTCCAGCCCTTTTGTTCCCTCAGTCAGCTCTGTCTCCACTTTGAGATGTTGGAACTCTCTTTTGCTCAGACTTCTTGCTCAGTGTCTCTGCTTCTCCTCCACACACACACATATATACACAAACACACACACGTACACACACACACACACACACACACACACCAGAGCTACTGTTATTCTTTATCTGACTCTGACCCTGTTTCTGCTAAGCTCTTCTCAGAACCCCGGGGCAGTGCTGCCTCAACATCGCATCTCATGCAAAACCTCATCCAGTGTGTGTGTGTGTGTGCGTGTGTGGGTGTGTGTGTGTGTTTGTGTCACAGAGATCTTTAACACTAGACAAGACAAAGACACCATGTTGTAAATGGAAGCAAAAGGCCGTGTCATTCATGGAGACGAAGCACTTTTTGCGGCGACTTTACAGCTGTGATCTTCGCCACCTTTGTGTCGTATCCACAAAGGTATTTTCGCTAATGATATGTAGGCGCCAAAACGCCCAGAAATGCGGCACCTGAGGAGTCAGAAGCGCAATTTGCACTCCAGTAACCTGAACGCACAATAGATCTACTGAGCGCTCCTGTGCACTCAGCACATTACGATCGCGGATCAGAAGGCAGTCAAGGCTTGTCAGTGTATTTAAATATATTTTTTATATATATCTTACAGTTAGCGCCACCTGAGTGCCATTTGTAGCTGTTTACTGGCTGATCTGATCAGTAAGTGCAGGTTTCAGGTGTAAGTGAACTTGTAACTTATCAATGTTTCGCGTTCTTAAAAAATAAATCAATAAAATGTTTTATTTTATACAGGATAAGGCGTGTCTGTGTGTATGTATGTGTGATATGTTTCTATATACACACCTCATTATCAGCTCTTCAGGGAGGAGTCGCTCTGACACCAGGAACACTTTGACAGATGAATTGACGGGCGTTGTTTACGTCCGTCCAAGTACGTGCGGACGTGAGTGCGGATCCTGATTTCCAATGAGGCATATTTGCATAGAAGGGGCTGTCATTTTGCGCAACATGACTCATTTCTGCCACTTTTCACATTTGCATCCACTCTGTGGATAGGACGCACTGTTTTTGCCGCTACTTGCACGGATTTCCTGGCGTAAAAAACCCTGTTTAAGTTAAGCTTCCAGATTCTTTCAGGCGAGTCTCTGGAGCACCGCGTGGAAAAACGTTTGTGAGAAATGACCTGCATGACATTGACCTACATTTGATGTTTTTTTTTTTGTTTGTGAAATGGACTTCATTGTTTGTTTAATCTTATTTAACCCGGGATGAGTCCTGCTGAGATTCAAAAAACTCTCTTTCAAAGGGAATCCCGGCTCAACCGGGCAATGTTTAAAGGGACAGTCGGCCATTTAGGTATTGCATTCAGGATCATCCGTCTCCAACCAGCCGGCCCAGTCTCTGACCTCTGACCTCTGACATCAACAAGGAAAAAAACAAAAAACGCCTCCATACCACTGCCACTGCTCACTGGAAATGTTTTGGGACCGTTCTCTCTCTGGAAACCCTGATTCTGATGCTCACTTGGAGAGGCAGTAAGTTGCCTTCACCGCGTCCTCGTGTCTGGATGCAGTGAGTTACTGCCACGCGATTGGCTGTCATTGCCTTACAGGTGTGCCTAGAAAAGCGGACCGGCAGGATGTCGTTTTTTGTTTCGATCACGTCGAGGAGAGAGACCTTCAGCTGCAGCGGGACAACAGGTAACAGGTGCGCTCAGCGTCCGGCTGCCTTTTCATCCGCAGTTTTCCTTTGACACGGCGGTCGCTCGGGTCACCGTGAGACTACAAAGCCCCCTGCCTCGGGCTGAATGAAAGCCATCACGACGCAGCACATCAAAAGGCCACTTCAGCTGCCGGTGGAACAGCTGCCGAGGACGGCGGCCAGAGCGCTGCGACCCGACTCCGTCACGGCGACGCGGGGGGGCGGGGCTGTGTACACTGGGGCCAATCGATAGGACACGGGATTCACAACGAGGAGGCATGAAATTAAAAAACTATTTGCAGGAAGAGATGTCAGATCACACACACACACGCGTCTGATTAATCCAATTTGCTGCCGCCCGCTTTCGTCTCTTGCTCGAGAAATTTTCCTTCTGCGCCGATTCGGAAAAGCCGAAGATTTTTCGTTTTCATTTTCTTTTTTTTGGGGGGGGGGGATCTTCAAAGATGTCAGCGATCAGAGTGAGGCAGAGCAGGGCGGGAGGAAGGAGAGGAGGAGGGAAGGGGCGGTGTTATGTTTGCGGATATTCATCGGGGCTCAATTGGTTCCATCCTCCGCCCACCCGAAAATGATGCTCGCCGTCGGAAAGGATCAACACGCAAACGCCCCGCCATCCCCATCGCCCCCCTACGCCCGCTCCCGTTCGCATCGCATCGCATTGCATCGCATCAGCGTCCCGGCGCATCATGTGCAACCACTGTCTAATAAAAGGATGAGAGGATTACGCCTGTGATGAGCGACTCCGTCTGTCCACATTCTTGTAAGTCCCTGGTCATCTGGAGCGGTTGCATCACAAGCCCAATTTAATCACCCCCCTGACCCCCACCCCCTCCCGAAATACTTTGAAATGATTGGAGTCAAACCAGCGTGGCTCCCGATGACAGGCCTTTTTTTTTTTTTTTCGGTTACTGTATCCTGCAACCTGATCCCACTCTTACATAATAGCTCCTGGTGTTACGAAAGACGGAGGACACAGTGCGAGCTGTGATCAAACTGCGTTTTTCATGGTTGCGCCGCAGATTCGGGTGCGAGTGTGAAGCGTGAAGGCGGTTTTTGCGCTGATCTCCGCAGGCCGGGAGGTCTTTGTGGTTGAGCAGCGCTGGTTGGCTACGCCACAGAGATCAAACGCGAAAGGCTGAAATGCCACACCATCAAACGCTTTCAGACCCGAACGCACCTTTTCGATGATGGATTTTTTTGTTTATTTTTTTTTCCTGGCCGTATTTAATCGACTGGCTGCGCCGCCGTCACTGAAGGCGACTTGAGTGACATATGGGGTTGGCAGGGGTCGCTGGTTGCCTCTCGCACTGGAGCAGGATAATGAGACAGTCCCGCTGTCAAGCATCTGTGGCCCTGCTCTGCTTTTCCTTCTTTTTTTTTTTTTCCTTGAACACACGCACACACACACGCACGCACACACACATCTAAGTTTTGAGACACTGTCAGACATACTGTATGTAAGGTCATTTTCAGGTCTTTATTTTTCACCCTGGCTGCCAACGGAGCAGAATGCTGTGTCCAAATAAACCACACAATCTCCACAAACACTTCTCTTTGCAGCCTCACAGACCTCCTGCTAAATTAATGAATTTAATCACCATAATACATAATTTTATCAAAAATGTTTTGCTAACCATCTATGTTGTATCAATGGTTTTGCAGCGTAGCAAACCTGTTTGGATTGAAATGTTCAGTGGATGTCCAGTAAAGACTATTTTTAACCCTCTGTTTAAGGCCTCCTGCTAAAGCCTTTTAGATCTTCCACATGTTGGGAAAGACACAAAAACAAGGCGGTCTCAGAGGGCGAAGCTGACACCTTGGAGGTTTGGTCACTAACCCAATGCTCTTTATGACATCACAAAGGATTGTTTCCTAGAACTGGTTGGTGAAGCACGTCACATTCAAACGAATATTGAAAAAGCAAACAACGAACAGCTGGACTTTTCTTGTCTCTCACACACAAAAAAGAATTTTTAAATTGGATTTTTGCAACAAAAAAAAATTGGATCTTTAAAATAAGCATCTACGCTGACATTTCATTTGGACAATAAATACATGTCAGTGTCTGATGAGTAAGTGGAGGCTGCAGAAGTGCAGACAGAGGTTTTTGTGCATGTCAGTGTGAAGGTGTCGCTCCGCCAGCCGCCAGATTAGCTGCATTTGTCTTCATTTGCCGGCCGCTGTTAGCCTTGTTAGCGGCTGGAGCGGCGCCGCTCTGCTCCAGCAGTCCAACACCGAGCCTGCCGACCTGTCTGGATGTCTCTCTTCTCTTTTTTTTTCTCATCCCTCTCTCTCCCTTGTGCCTTTTCCCATTTGTCCTCCGCTCGCTCCTCATCCTGCATTCCGCCCGCCGACGCCTCCCTGTACAAATGTCTTCCTCCTTTGTTGCCGTCTGGCCCGTGTGTCACCGTGACATTTGACAAATCGCGCGGCGAGCGGCACTTTCCCTTCGGCCGCCCTTTTGACTGATGGTGTTCACACCAGTGATTATTTCCTACAGAGCGGCTGTCAGGAGCAGCACAGACACACAGGCGTGTCCTGCAACCTCACACCGTGGGCCGAGCTTTTTTGTTCCTTTTTTTAAATTTTTTAAAAATTTTTTTCATGTCAGAAGTGGCACCCTCTGTGACACTCTGCTAATGGCTTATTGAATATGTCATTATTCCCCCGTATTATTTTGTCACAGTTGGGAAAATTAAAATCGACTGCCCTACTTTATCACCCCGGTTTGGATTTTTTTCCATCTTTCAAATGAACAACGATAAAAGAAAAGCACGACACTTCAGCCAAAAATGCTCCGCAACTTCCACCCATCTCCGATGAGGCCGTCGGAAGCAGGCGATGTGGGATGGGGGTGTGTGGGTGGTGCAGGTATGGCAGGTGGGGTGGGTGGTGTCATCACAGGGCAACACTGAACAGGCAGTTCACTTCAGTTCAGTTCGGGGGCCATGAATAAGAAATGACTGAGGCTGCAGTGGGTATTTTGGCTGCAAACATGGTGTTAACATCACGTCAACAAGATAAAATTGGTCCTCCCGAGTCTTAGTGCGGAAACGTGTTGTATTTGTCCTCTGTTGTCCTGTTAGATTTGATTCTACAGCCAATAAAACAGCACTAAAACTCAAACAATGAGTGAGGTGTCAATCTTGCGCAAACTGTCCCTTTAACGTATGAGCTCCTGTCCGTCGGACGCTTCCTTTCTCTTTTTTTTTTTACGTGGAAGTGAAGAGCACACGTTTGTCTGCGGGCCACTCAGAGTGATGAAATGCCAAACTCTATTACCGCCGTGAATAAGAAACAGGAGCGGGAACGACGCGCGACGGGGGGAAAAAATAAGAGCCTGAGAGACGTTCAGTCTAGTGGATTTCAGACGCCACCTCGAATCAGGAAGCCAGGGAAGATCACCCTGGGAAATTTAAAGTGTTCGGCTCGGAGGACGCGTTCGTCGCAGGTGGAACGGCACGACTTGTGTGTAATGGGCCAGAGTGAGAGTAGGTGGAGGAGGAGCGCAAAATATTTCTTCTTTTAATCAGAAACAGAGCGGGGAAAAAAATTCCTTTAAGCTCGTTGAGTCATTACACAGTCAGTCAAGTCGGCAGCGTTGCTGCTGTTCGCCTCCATGGGGTGAATCAGCCTGACAAACTAAAAAACGGGGGCAGAACAGAATCCTGTCGCACAGTGTGCGAACCCTGCAGCAAGTGGAAAATATAAAGACGTTGACGATAGGTTTTTGATTTTGATTTTAAGTAGACAGAAAAACAAGAACAGCAACTTTCCTTCAGAAACCTTGCTCGGCTGCAGAAATGATCTTCAGGGAAAGTTTTCAGCTCGGTTTCAAACGACGTTCTAGTGCTGCTCTTATTATTATTATTGCAGGGGGGAATCAAGATGCGCTGCCTGTCACTTCCACTTTCCCTGAAGTTCCTGATCTAATGATCTAATGAGCACACTAGAGTGAGATTAGAATAAAAAGTTGACATTTGCCTACATGTGTGTAAAGATAATGTTGCACTTGCTGAGGTCCGGTAAATTTTTGCTACATATTCCGTGGTGTCATGTACTTGTATTAGTATTGTAGAGCTGTTGTAAAACTTAACTTGACTCTTGATTAAATGACGGCCTGAGCTGAAGTGAGCCGCGCAGACAGCGCGTTTGACTCGTCATTGTGCAAAAAAAAAACCTTGCGTGCGTGTCACTGTGATTTAGAAGCACTCTTTACCTGGGATGATTTGATGAATGTGTCCGAGTTGGCTGAGGGACGAGCAAAAGTGGGCCACTTGCCACTCAGCGAACAAACTAAAAATTAAACTCAAACCCAGCAGCCGTCAGGGTGCGGTGAGGCAGCGGAGCAGACATTTCTTATTCATACAGCAGCAAACGGCTTTATTTATAATTCTGCCAGGGCTGCTCAGGGCTGTTCGGGGCACATAAAGTCTCTTCTTATTTTCTTTCATGAGCCCTAATGGATGCTCAACATGCTTGGACAAAAAAACAAATACGTGCAATAGACTCCGCATTGCATCTCTCTCTCTTTCTCTATCTCTCTCTCTCTCACACACACACACACACACACATATAGACAGTCTTTGTTGAATGACGAGGGGTGGTGGGAGTGGGGTTGGGGGGGGGGGTCGTCTTCGGTGGTTGCTTCATCATGACCTTCCGTCTCTTCTGCAGTCAAGCCTCCGACAGCTTTTGCATCGATGCCATGAAATATAGATGCTGTTTTTCAAGACTTTTACCACGACTGGAGACGGGACCAGAAGCAGACGGAGAAAGTACTATTTAAAAAGAGAAACTTTTTTCCATTGCCTTTGTGCAGAGCCGCTCCTCTGTCCCTCCTCTCTTCTGCCGTCTGAATTCAAATCACAGCTGAGGGACCCAGAGCGAAGTGGGCCAGAGGAATATGAAGCACATCCCGGAGCGGAAGAGGGGAGTTCGGTTGGTGTGTGTGTGTGTGTGTGTGTGTGTGTGTGTGTGTGTCTGTGAGTGAATGTGTGGGAGAAGTAGAACGAGAAACAGTGCCAGTGTAGCTGCTCCTGCTGGTGTAGAACTGGTTTCACCTGCACCTCACAGTGTTTAATAAACTTAGGCAGCGCCAGGGAGGAGACGAGGACTCAGACAGGAAGTCGGTTCGGGTGCGACACAACGCAGAGGTCAAAGGGCGCAATGCAAACAAACAAGCGCGTCCCTGCAGCGCCGCGGGAAGTCACACCCGAGGTTGTTACAATTCCAGCGGCTGTGGCTCTATTTTCTCCGGCGTCACAGGGGTCATGACTCACGCAGGGCGGCTCGTCTGCAGCACCTGCGGCTCGTCAGCGTGAGGGAGGATGAAACCGGGGAGGAGGAGGAAGGGGAGAAAAGAGAAGAGGAAGAAGGCCACGTCTAAAAGAAAAAACGCGCACACTCGTAATGAGTGTTTTGGTGCAAAGCTGCATGGCCTGCAGGCGCTTTAACGAGAAGCAGACGCTGTCAACGGGGAGCAAAACCACAACACAGACAAGAGCCCCCGGACAAGCAGCAGGTATTACTGTACAGTGTGCAGCTTATACATGATAACAAGATACTGAGGTGATGTTTAATGCGGTGAACACCAACCCTTCTGTTTATATATGAAAAAACTTCACCTTGGCTCATTGAATCTGTTTTTCTCTTGGGAAAATATCCACTTTTTGTGTTTTTGTAAAAAAACAAAAAACAAAAAACTAATTTGAATTTTAAATGCTAATTCAAACCACCCCTCTCCTCTCTCTTGAACGCTTGCTTGCAAATCCATTTTCTCCCAAAACTCCCAGAGCCGGTTTGGGCAGTCCTCCTGTTTACCTTTCCCCTGGCTCCGCCCCCTCCACCCACCTCTGCTCTGTCACTTCCTGGTCACCTTGGCCTGCTAGAGGTGAGCAGGTTCCGAGCTCAGCGCGGGAACGGCTGAGCCAAGGCGCAGAATTCCCGGGAGAGCTTGGCCCGGCTGAAATTTCTCCCTGCTGGAGGCCCCGGCAGTCGATGGGGGAGGCGGCGTGAGCGGCCGGGACAAAGTCCTCTTTACTGAGTCATTTAACTCCCCCCTTCCCCACCCCTCCCCCTGCACCTCCCCTGTGCGAGAGGTTTACTGTTACACCCACAGCGGGACTTTACCTGTGCAGGTGAGCTGCGCTACTCCCAGGGAACGTCGCTCAGTAAGTTAAAACTTTCTTCCCGGGTAAAAGTTTGTTTAAAAAAATGTTTCCTCTGTGTGGAATCTGGGCTGGAGCAGTTGTGGTGGTGTTTTTTTCTTCTTCTTTCTGTTCACCTCAGCTGCACTACGGCGCCTGCTGATCATTAAGGTGGATGTGTTGTGTTCAATGTTAAACCGCCAGTCTGAGTCGGCGCTCCGTGAAGCCTGGGGCTGATCCACTCGGACGTCCTGACGTTCAGAGACTCCCGCTGGATTCACATCTGGCCGCAGCTGTTTCCTCACACGCAGGTGTCCGGACCAGCTCGGCCTGGCTAGCTGCGCAGATCGCTGAGAAAGGGAAAGAGAAACACACTCACACAGACATACATTTTGTTTAGAAGTGAGAGACTCTTTTTGGTTCCATTTTTGTCAAAGCTGGAAAAGATTCAACACCTTGTTGCTGGATTTAAAGCTCACTTTTTTCTATCTTAAAACTGACATTTTGATGCCTCGTACCCGGTAGCTAGCTGACGCCACCTTTGACACAACGCCAAGGTCTGGGCCGGCATAGTACTGTACACATTTGGTTGCCTGTCCAGCAACCTCGCTCCTCTTCTTCCTCACCTTCTCTGGCATATCGTTATCTTCTTCTTTGGCAACCATGATCATTTGGGAAACCTTTGCTAGCTAGAGGACAAGAGGTGTTGATGTTGGTGCGGGAAGTGTTGTTTTTTTTAGGTCGGTGCCGGGCAGGCCACCCAAACGTGTGGTCCAGTCAGGCCAGGTGCACTGCTGGATGGACCACAGGTGTCATTCACTCTATTACAAGTTAATGACTTGAAAAATATTTACATCAAGGTGGAAAATCTACAAAGTGACACTTTAATTAGTGTGAGTGACGTCTGTATTTCTTTTGATTTTTTTGCGGCATTTTGGCAACTTGACCATTGCTGAGCAGTGGCTTTATTTAAAATACAGTTATACGTTTTTTTTCTGAAACCATTTCGTTCTCACACACACATATATACACACATATATATAAGTTTCTGTTTCTCCCTCACCTGCTTTTATTAGCATGTTGACGCTTCGGAAAGTGTGAAAAACAAGCACCTTGCTGGAATTCCCAGCATTTCAGGGACGTGTCAGAACACGGCCAGTCTGTTTGTGAATGCAGGTTTCCTCCTGTCTTTGCGCGCTCGCCGTCCAGGTTCAACGCTACGGGCCTCCAGCAACGGCGCTCGGCCCTGACTGGTTCCTATCTGCTCTCTCTCGCACCTCGGCCGTCGCTGTGAGTCACCGAGTTCCCCCGGCAATCAGGTTTCCCTTTTCGACGTGAACCAACACAGCAGTTTGCGATCTTAACGGGGCGAGGCCACGCCCGCCTGCGAGAGTCCAGCGATCGGACGCACTCTCAGACATGATGTGAAACACGCCTAAAGCGCACGCAGCGCGGCACATTAAAAGGGATTTAAAAATCTGATCTGCAGGGCTGAACAGACCAGTTATGCAAAGAAGCGCCGCCTTGAATTTTCACTTCTGTCCTGGTTTTGATCACATTAAAGCTTGTTCGCTTTAAGCCTCGAGCGGGTTCGTGTTTATTCTACACCAGATCAGATCGCGCAAATGACCTCGTCAGGAACGGATCACAGCTGAGTCGCATGAGCCAGCGGCCCTGTTTGGCGAGAGGAGAGGGTGGAAGCTATCTCAAGCAAACAACTAAAGAGCTGAGAATTGACTGCAGGTCAACACTGAAGCAAACACTTCACATGCCTTTCAATTTTTACAATCCAATGCTGGTTTTGGATTAGTGTGCAAGTGTAATTATTAATGAAAATGTAAACAGCCGTAACAAAACAAAAAAAAAACAACCTCAAAGCTCAAAGGCTGTCACGATGTTGTGCCGCTGTCATAGAAATCATTGCAATCTGGCTAATCCCCCCCATTTTACTGCAGCTGAGATGATGAACAAATATAAGCCAATGAGTGAGAAAGATCCTCTGACATTCATTCAGTGATATGATGAGGCAAATGTCAGAGTGGGACATAAACACGATGGATGAAATCATCATCAGTTAACTGGAGAAATAAAAATTGTTTTTAATCATAACAACGTTCTGTATTAATAATTATTAATCATATTGTGAAAAAACCCTTCCCTTCATTTCTGAGTCTCAGGAATGTGAAAACTCCATCCTTTCTCTCTTTGGTTGACTCCTGTTTGCATTGTGTGAGGTTACGACACATTATTCTGGCAACCTGCCCTTTGATATGTCACAAAGGTCAGATTGTATAACATCCAGGATAGTGGCCACGCCCCCTTGGAGACCACGTTCTTCTCCCTTCACGCAGGTGGAAGATCCAACACAGCAGCTAACCCTAACCCAGTGGGAGGCTGTAAACAGAAGGCTAAATATGCTGTTTTCCTGACATCCAAAGAGTTTTTTTGGGGGTCATCGGGGGGGTCAGAGGCGGAAAATATATATATATATATAGATATATATAGATATACATACATACATACATACATACATATATATATAGAGAGAGAGATATACATATGTAGAAAAAAAGGAAATGTGAAAATGGCTAAACTGTGTAAACAACAGCAGCAAAGCTGATTTGGTTGAGTAATAACAGGAGATTTTATGGAGCCTCTAAGATTCAACCTGAACTCCTGAGTTGCATCATTCTCCATCAAACCCCTGACCAGAAACTAATCTCAGGGGAGTGAAAGTGAGCATGACAGCGTGAGATTGGTGTCAATGGCCTCTCAGGTGTGAACTGTGACATCAAAGACGAAAAAATATCAGCCGGTGGAAACCAGTCACTGGGCGCACTGTCATTGCCGTCATTGTCGAGCCGCAGCAGCAGCAGCAGCAGCATTCCGACCTGCGTCAGCAGCCGCTGCTCCTCAGGCCTGGGTGTGTCAGCTGTGTGTGTGTGCGAGAGATTGTTTGTGGTGGCTCGCATTATGTTTCGACACGTCTTTGCCCGTTTGCTGGTGGAACAACGTATTTTCCCCCTGTCTTTATTTCGAGCTGCCTGTCATGGAACGTCGGTTTGATCTGATACCAAGAACAATTTTGACTCCGGCTGGGACAGATGAGCAGCGCTACCTGTGGCAGAGGCGGATAGATATATACTCTGCGAACAGAGATCTCACTGTGTCAGGAAATGTCTTCAGAGGAGAACTTTCCAGGGTCCCCGCGTGAATAAGAATCAGCGTGACAAATATTCCTCCATCCCAGTTTGATGCCTGGCTGAAAAAAGGAATGAGTCAGCCGCGTTATTGCGATATTGTACTTGAGTGAAAGTGTTATCATCAGCTGTTGCTTTGGTTGTCCCAACTCGCCCCAAGACGAGATGGAATGAAGATTCTTTTATGAAACTGGTCAGATTTATTTGTACTTTGAGCACGAAATCACAAATTAGACGACTTCACTTTTTTAATGTATTCAGCAAACACACCCGCCCTACTTTCTGGACTCCAGACACAAGTTTTCTTGTTGTTGTTGTTGTTGTTGTCTGTGGCGATGGTGGTGATGATGATGATGATGATGATGATGATGATGATGACAGGTTTTTTTTTCCTTCTTGCCGTACACTAGCGTCTCATTAGGCAGCCAAGACCCAACAGTGGGTCCAGAAATAAAAGCGAGAGGTGACGTGTGTCCGACTGAGTCCATCTGTCAGCGTCCATGTGCTGGAGGAGCCCGCTGGTGGCGAAGCATGACGTGTGCGCTGGCATGCTTAAGAGCTTCCAGCAAAAAAAAATAAAAAATAAAAAACAGACACACACACACAAAAAAATCAAACAAAACAAAACCAAGGATTAGCGACGATGTCTGTTAGACACGCAGAGCAGCGAGTCAGCAGCCGAGCCGGATCCCCGTCCACCTGTCCCTGCAGCCACTGCTGAGAGGAGCCGCTGTCGATGCTCCCGGCAGCAAATCTCAGCCGCTTTGATCTCATCTTACCCCAAACTGTGAAAAGAAGAGACAAGTTTGTTGTGCTGCAAACACAGCTGTCGTCCAGATATGCGCCAAAAAAAAAAAGAAGCAAAGGAGTCACTTTGGCTCACAGACATTTCTGGGGTGAAGGACAACTTCCCGCTTTTTTTTTTTTTCCCCTCAGCGATGTGACGAAGCTGAACTGGGCGACGTGCAGCCCTGGGCAGGTTGTCAGCAATTGCAAATATTGCTCATTTGCAAGGGAGATTACCAGAGATTAAAGGCCCAGTGTGCAGCAGTGAGTCGCATCTAACGGTGCAAAAAAAGAGTGCGTGTGAGTGTCTTGTATGGTACGAATAATGACGCAGGGAGCCGAGTGTTTGGCCACAGTGCTGTTGTTTGTAAGTGCACCCACGTGTTCAGATGAAGCAGCAGAGCTTTGCAAGTGACTTCAGTATGGTGTGAGAAAATCAAGTTTTGCTCAGAACATAAAAACAGCCAAAAAACTAAATGCCTGTGCGATTTAAGTTTGTTCTTTGTTTGTTCAAAGCCCAGTGGAATAAACAAAAGTACCAACTGAGTACAAGGTAGAAAAAAAATCTCCTTACAGCTACTTTCTGTATCGATCTGGGAAAAAAAAACACTCAACAAATCAAAGAGAAACAAATTCTAACCAAGATTCCCTGTAGTGGAAATAATGCTCGTTAAAAACACAAACAAAATGCTTGTTTGCCTGACGCATCCTTCCCGTCACTTGCCAACAGGTTTGCGCCGCCGACGTGCCTCTCGCGGGATTAAACGCGCCGGATTAACGTCCCACCAATGAGAGAGTCTGGCCCCGACGATGGCCGAAGCCTCCGCTCCTCCGCTCTCCCCCTCCGACTATGAGCTGCTAGCCTCACAGCCGGCGCTGTGCGCCGCGTGCGGCCACGCCCACCAGCTGGGCGAGAACCATGAGTACCTGTACCAGGACGAGGTGGACGACGACCTGGTGTGCCACATCTGCCTACAGCCGCTCATCCGGCCGCTGGACACGCCCTGCGGACACACCTACTGCCAGGAGTGTCTCACCAGCTTCCTGCTGGAGAGCGACTTCTGCCCCGTGTGCCGGACGCCCCTCATGCTGCAGAGCTGCAGGAAGCCCAGCCTGCTGGTGCACAAGCTGCTGGACAAGCTGAATGTGGCCTGCCCCTTCGCCGAGCACTGCAGCGAGCGCCTGCCCCGCGGCGAGCTGGAGGACCACTTTAAGAGCAGGTAGGAACCAATTCAGTGCCATTCAGTTGTGTTTGTACAGAGCGACATCAGAGCACAATTGTTGCCGGTCACAGGTACAGGTGCCCGAAACACGTTCTGTGTTTGCACTTTCAGCAAATAGAATAGAATGGAAGAGCCTTTATTGTAATCGCACTACAAGTAGTAACAACGCAATTGCAGGTTGAGCTATATTACACTGTATTTAAAAAAGAAAAGGAAAGAAATCACAAGGAGATATAAAAGACACACTGAGGAGGCAGAAAAACTGTTTTTTACATGGCAGAAACTCTGAAGAGGTCCTACATTTGTATTTGTATTTATTTATTTAGCACAATTTAAAACAGTGCAAGGAGGGAACGAAGCCAACAGGCCTTGTACTAGAGTTCCACTCCCATCATCTACTATAAATAGAAAGTAAAATGTACAAACATGGGAAAACGATAATCAAAAACAACAAACAACAATGTAGAATACATTGAAAAGTTAGGACCTAAGTTTCAAATTGAGACAAAAGACAAAACTGTTGCATCAGCTCAGGATAAATGGTGTTATTGTCGTTGTTGTGGCATCAGGGTATCACTGTGGTCAGACGTGTCACTTCTCAAGAAGGCTGTGGGTTCAATTCCCAGACATTGTGCGCTGTGCAGTTTGCATTTTCGCTCCAGCCTCTGGTGAACTGGGCATAGCAACTTCACCCTGATTTGTGGCATTGATGAGACCAACACAATGGATAGGGTTAGGGTTAGGATGGATGGATTGGTGGATGGATGGATGGATAGATGGATGGATGGATGGATGGATGGATGGATGGATGGATCCTGCTGTGGCTGTCCCACAATGCAATGGGTGACCACGACGCGTGAGGCAGTGATGTAAGGTGAAGGAGTAGAAGGCAAAGAAAGAACAACCTGAGGGGAATACGCAGAAGTGATTCAGAACAAATCCTCCTGTTTTGGATCAAAGCGAGTGCGAAGCCACCCTGAGATAAAATCAGAGACTTTATCGAGTCCAAAATCAAGAGCCTGAGCATTTCCCCTTCTGTCCTCTTTCCCCTTGCTATCTGCTTAAAAACTTCCCTGACCTGCAGTAAACAAACACACAAAGTGTATCCGCCGTCATTAACCCGCAGCTCAGATTTTTTTTTTTTGTTCTGATGGAAAAGTTCTGCTCGGCGCAGCCTTTCATCTGCGGGCGTCCCGGTTCTTCTCTGCTTTAATGTATCATTAAAAGACGACACTTTGGGTTCTCCGGGCCGGGCTGGGTTTTCATTAAGGCTCATTAGCACTCCTCCCCCTCGCCCCAAAGGCCTGAGGGATAATTAGTGCACCAAGACACCAACACAGCAGCAGCAGCAGCAGCAGCAGCAGTAGTGTTTACCGTTCATCTGCACTTCATAAAACACCAAGACTTGTGAAACCCTGTAAACTCTCTCCTCCCTCTATGTTCTTCATTCCCTTTCACCGTGACGCCACCGTGATCCTCCGTTCCTGCTGTTTTCCTTCCTTCTAAAGCATTTTCCCCATCGCCGGTCGCCCTCCTGCTGGTGTCTTAAATCGCTAATGCGGTGAGGTGCTCTGAGGCACGCTGCACTGTGCTCCCATTGGCCCGATCAGCCCTCGGGGATGTGGCCTCCCTTGTTGCCACGTCCCCGGGGGGGCGATTAAGGGTGTGAAAAGGCCCAGAGGACTGTCTCTCCCCAGATTCTCCCCCCCCCCCTTTTTTTTTTTTTTTGCAAGATTCGGTTCTCTTTAAAAGTTCTTAAACACCGACATCCTCTTTTATTTCCTGGTTTGGCCACCTTGGCCATTATTACATGTCTAAATGCATCAATATGCAGCCTTGAGATTGATTTGATTGGACTTTCACCCGGCCAGCCCGTTCAGGCCAGCGAAAGGTCAGGAAGCTCCGGGAGCCGATCCGGCACCACTGGGCGTCTTCCTGGACGCTGTCACTGTGGGATTACTAATCTTTTACAAAAGTGCTCCTAACCGAGGTGTGAATTACATCACTTTCCCTCGAGCATGTTACCGGGCTGGCATGCCTTCGGGAATACGCTGTCTCTGGCCGCAGCCCAGGGGCCACCATGTCTGAGACGACGGCCGTGCCATCTGCTAGCGGCTGATCTCATATGCATCGAAATATCTGTGACCTTTGCCGGCCTTTCTGTTGAGGGATTGCATTCTGTGCACGGCCACTAAAGCGAAACAGCAAAAGGGACACATTTTAATGTGTAATCAGAGTTGTGCTTTGATAGTTCTGTTGGCTTCCCGTTGCAGCCTGCACGGAACTGACTGGGCCTACGGTATTTTTTTCCTTCTGAGCCAATTACGTGCAGTTACATGTGTATTAATTAATCCCAGTTCTGTCCAAAACAAGTTTTATTTGCTTTGCACGTCTCCCTTTTTCTCCCTCATCGTAGCCATGTTCTGTTACCCACAGACCCTGTTGTTTGTTTTATAGATAGTCTGCCTTGAGCGCACTGCTATTCCGTCGTATTTTGGAAGAATTTGCTTGTTTTTCACTAGATCTTTCTCCAGCCACAAAGGAGTTTTTGCATTTTGGGGGGGCGTTGAAAACCCCCCCACAAAAATACGAGAATTCTTTTGGGTTGCTTTTATCTCTCTGCGTTTGTCTTACTGTGAGGGTTTTGGTGTTTGTATTTGACCTTGCTGTGTGTGGGTGCGTGTGTGTGTGTGTGTGTGTGTGTGTGTGTGTGTGTGTGTGTGTGTGTGTGTTGTCTCTGTGAGGGATGCGGACGGAGGCGATGGGAAAGAGACTCGTGTCTGAAAAACAACTGCATGGCCAGAGCGAGCTAACCGGACTGAGCTGTCACTGTAATTATTACAAATCAAATTCAGCTCATTGAAATATGGTGTTATCGTCTCACCAGGGTATTTTAAGAACAATACATCAGATTAGATTCGATGAGATTAGATTAGATTATACTTTACTGTCTCTGATTATGGGAATTCATTTCGGGCTCATCAAGGGTTCCAAACAATATAGTCATAACATGATAAAAGGAATTGGCAAGTTTATAATACAATAACTGAGTAAAAGAAAGCACATTTAAAGGAGACGATGCACGTGGCTGCCTTTGAAAAACCCTCCTGGGCCAAACTATTCGAGCCAGAGGAGCCACAGAACAACGTGGTCGTGTCGACAACGGGGGGGAAAAAAAGTTGGAGGATGGAGTTGAGACACGTCGCATCTTTATTGTTTTTTTCCCTAGCAGACCGTGTGAAACACTGAGTCCCGATCGTTTTTCTAAAACAAAGCAAGTAGTTTTGTGGCTGAATTTGCCCAACACGCTGGTTTATGTCCACCACATACTAAGGACTGTGTGGCGCAGACTCTTTTGTGGGGGTTGTGTCACTGGGAGTTGTGTGTTGTGTGTGTTGGGTGACTGACGCAGCGGAGCATGTGGGGGTAAAGCTGGGAAGATGTGGAACAGAATGTGGTGGTGTTTTTTTTTTCCTTCTTTTTCTCTTTTTTTAAATTGTTGACCAAAGGAACGTGTTTTGAAATGAGATAATAAAGGCATAATATCAGTGCGGCTGTGTGTGCACAAAAGAAAACATGAAGCCTGAACTTGGTATAATCAAACCTTCATTCCTCGGTGCTGGAAGACTTTTGACCAAACCGCATGTTTGAAAGGCAGCAGCTTGTGTTCCCATGTCGTTTACCCCCAACCCCCGTCCTCTGCTAGATGGAAACACTCCAACCTTTTCTTCTCTGTAATAACTTATGTAAGGAGCTTTTTCTTCTTTCGAGGTTGCACCAGCTTATGCAAGGTCACCTGAATGCATCTCCTTGGCCGAGGCTCCAGCGGGTACTTTGGCTAAACAACATTGCTGTTGAGGACTCTTGTGGACTTTTCTCGGTCAGTGAAACTGAGCGAGGTGATGAGGACTATAAAGGGTCTCCAGTGCCAGCTTTGACATTGAGTGTCCAGCTCTACCCAACAACAGCTATGATTGGCTATAGCAACCTTAGACCCTGTGTGCAGCATGATGAATGGGTGAATGGATAGATGGATGGATGGATGGGTGGATGGATAGATGGTGGCAGGATGATGGGTGGATGGATGGATGGATGAATGTAAGGTAGAGATGGATGGATGGATGGATGAATGTAAGGTGAGATGGAGAGATGGATGGATGAGGAATGGATAGATGGGTGGATGGATGGATGAATGGAAGGTAGAGATGGATGGATGGATGAATGGAAGGTAGAGATGGATGGATGAGGAATGGATAGATGGGTGGATGGATGGATGAATGGAAGGTAGAGATGGATGGATGGATGGAAGGTAGAGATGGATGGATGGATGAATGGAAGGTAGAGATGGATGGATGAGGAGTGGATAGATGGGTGGATGGATGGATGGATGGATGGAGGAATGTATGGATGGTAGAGATGGTTGGATGATGGATGATGAATGGTCGGATGGATGGATGATTGGATGGATGGATGGATGGATGGATGGATGGATGGATAGATGGAAGGATGGATGGATGGATACTTTATTGACAAATATGACCCTAGGCTGAGCCGCTTCCTGTGAGAAACCCCACCTTGACGCCTTGACGGTGGGAGGAGTCCTATCGAAAAACATCGCGGCGAAGGCGTGGGCGTGTCTGCCGCGTGTGCGCACGTTGCCGGGGATGATTCGGCGAGTTACTGTGCTAGTGTATGAAATGACTCCTGTGGGGCACTCTGGCTTCTGCTGGCGAACTGCATCCTGTCACAATCCAATTACATTTCCATTTCCTGCGTGCCCTGCGGTCCTGTTGCTGTGCGCGCTGTTCAAACACCGCAGGAGGACCCGCGCATGCACACATGCATGCATTAACACACGCACAACGAGATGCGCAAACACACACACACACGCAAGCAAATCACAAATTCTGCCTGCAACCACCAACTACCTCCATCCATGAAATATTCATTCAGACGGAGTATTTACACCAGTTAAGTGTCTTTCTCCAGGGGGAGGGAGACAGCGCCGCACTAAAATTGGATTTAAAAAAAAAAGGGAGAAAAGAAGAAGTAGTAGGAGGAAAAACGAAGAAGAGAACCAAAAGAAAAAAAGAAGTTTAAGGCATGGTGAAAAAGAATGCCAAACTAAGACTAGAGAGAGATTAAAGATGCGCTTTGCCCGGGAGCCTGGCTGTCGATCCATATTGACTCGACATATTTTGCAATGTGCTTCTTTGTGTTCTTGTTGTTTTGTATACACGTTTGGTACAGTGGAAAACTGTACCAAACTCGGCAGCCCACTTTTGTTCTGCACCACGAACAAAAAACACCACGCTGGGCCCATTCGTTCATGTAAACACTCCACACTCTGACCTGCGAGCGCAGGTTACTGGACGATGTACATGATGTCGGCTGATTGATGGCTCCTCCTCCTCCTCCTCATCTGCTGGTGTTTATTAGAAAAGCATGTAGCGACAGAGAGGCTGGAGGAGCCTCTATGGACGGACGGACAGTCCGTCAGCAAACACCTCCTCGCTGAGTCGCTCCCCGGCTGTAAGTGGCTGCCGGCGCACGACTGAGCAGCTGGCGATGACAGACGAGGTCGACGTTGTTATTATTGTGTGTCGCCGGCTGCCCTTCTCCCTTTGTTTGTCGCCAAACTGATTATCTGGTGGGGGGAAAAAATATGTCTCTCTAACAAATACACGCGTGTTTCATTTGTAGTCACTGTTACCAAGGTTTATCCCCTTCTTGAATGACAAGCGGTCATCCTGGCCGACGGCTCCACTGACCTGGCCAGTGTGTTTTGGTCATGTGTTGTTGTTTGTGTTTTGTTTTTTTTCTCAACAACACACACACACGTAAGCAGATTCTTTGGAGCGATCAGACCAATCTGCTGCGCGGGGATCAGTCCACTGTCGGAGCGGAGGGGTGGACGTCTGGAGACGACCTGGTCCCCCCGACCCCCCACCCCCACCCCCTCTGCACAGGTCCACACAACGAGGTGGGGGGGGTTAATGCAGTGGCCATAGGATGTGTGTGTGTGTGTGTGTGTGTGTGTGTGTGTGTGTGTGTGTGTGTGCGTGTGTGTGTGTCATAGTGTGTGTGTGTGTGTGTCATAGTGTGTGTGAAGGCAGTAAAGACAGGCGCGGCCGGGGCTGATGTATATTCCACCACCCCACCCCCTCCCCTGCCTTTGTGTGGTCTGCCCCGTCCTCCCCCCTTCCCTCCCCCTCCCCCTCTCCCCGCCTCCCTCGGCGCTTTCTGCTGCAGTATAAGGCAAGGCGCACGCACACGCAACGCAGCACACGCACCCGCGCACGCACGTCGAGAGAGCAAGAGCGAGAGAGAGAGAGGGACAGAGAGAGAGAGAGGGAGAGAGAGAGAGAGTGGCGGCAATGCACACACGCGCATACGAGCGCAAATCCTCTTACGACTCTGTGGCAGCGCCCGGAGCAGATTAAGGGGCTGCACATCTCAAATTGTATTCCAAATGTGCCACCTTTGCGTGGTTCTCCTCCTCCCGCCACCGCCTCCTCCGCCTCTCCCGCTGCCGCCTGCTCCAGCTCTTCTTCTTCTTCACCTTCTTTTTGCACTTTCTCCTCTTCTGCTTCGTCCACCGCGACAGGACCTCTCCTCTGCACCTGCTCCTCCTTCTGCTGCTGCTGCCGCCGCCGCTTCTCTCTCCTCCGCCACTCCGTCTTCAACCTCTGGCAAGTGGCCACCGATCGCCGCCTCTGCGGCTGAGATGAGCGGGCGGCCGCTCTGAAGGAAGTAGCCAAGAGGTAAAAAGCGGGAGGAGAGGAGGGCTGAGGAGGAGGAGGCAGGAGGTGAGGCAGTGTTTGGGTTTTTTTAGGGGAGAGGATTTTAGGGGGGAGGGCAGGAGGGAGGGCGAGGGTCAGCACGGCCAGGTTGGAGTTGGAGGTGGTGGTGGAGGAGGGGGAGGAGGAGGCGGAGGAGGTGGAGGAAGGGAAGCGAGAGGAAGGGGAGAACAGAGAGCGGGACGGTGCTCCGGCGCGAGGAAGACGAAGAGCGAGGCGGCGGAGGTGGGAAGGAGAGGAAGACCATGAAGGCTCTGCTGCTGCTGGTCCTGCCGTGGCTCAGCCCAGCCAACTACACTGACAATCTGGGCAACCTTCACATCCTCTATTCTGAGCTGTGAGTACAGCCACACTCATCCAGCCCCATCCAGGCACCACCACCACCTCCTCATCCCTCCATCCTCCGTCCAGCCAGCCCTGTGTGTGTGTGTGTGTGTGTGTGTGTGTGTCCATCCCTTCGCTTTCACCAACCATTTGTTTGGCTGTGTTTGCAAGTCAACACTTTTAATGTTTACATTTAGATTTTTTTTTTTCGTGGGAAAAAAAGTTGTGTGCAAGCACGTGTGGAAGCATGCGTGGTGGTGCTCCCGATGGTTAGCTAGCAGCAGGACGGGATGGTGCACCTGGGTGGAGCAGAGCGCAGCCCAGTCGGAGCTGCACAGGTTCCGGTGCTCCGTGCAGCTCCGGGACGCTACGGCCAGTTACAGCACTGCAGCATCGCACTGGCTCGGCTCGCTACACCGCGGCGCTCGTGTGTGTGTGTTGTGTGTGTGTGTGTGTGTGTGTGTGTGTGTGTGTGTGTGTGTGTGTGTGTGCGTTTGCGAGTGTGACAGCGGCCACTCTATTGATTAAAGCTAAACGTCAGCATGCGTTAGCTCAGTTTCCTCCTCTCTCTCTCTCTCTCTCTCTCTCTGTGAGCCTTGCTAGGCATGTGGACGGCTACAGTGTTTGTTTATAGATGAGACTTTCACCTCGGCATTAAAAATGAACGGCTTGCTAGTACTCTGGTGTCTCAGCGCGTCGAGTGCCGTGAGCCTCAGTGTGTTTGAAACCGTCCTGGAGACGTGGATTAAAAACACGCCTCGGCTGCCGCACAAGCTTCTGACAGCCTGTCGATCCCGTCGTCGCCTTGCCTGCGCTTGTTTGCAACGTCGCCTTTTTTTCTTGTGGTTCTTAGGAAAAACAGTTGGGTTTTTCTTTTGTTACAGATTCCAATTCCCCAGAGCTCAATGTCACGAGCTCCCTGTTTTGACAGAAAACAAATTCCTTTTCAACGACGGTGAACTTGTTTCGGCTCTCCGGCCAATCGAGTTTCGCACTTTCGCTCTTAAATTATCCTTGGCGACGCCGCTGAATGCTGCCAAACTTGACACACAAGACATTAAGGACAAAAAAAAAAAAAAACGTAAAAAATGCTAAACCCTAAATGGAATTCTACCCCAGGCGAATCGTTACCCTGTTGGTCTCACTCTCCTCCATCCCGGCTCCACTACTGACACCGCCTGTTTCGCCGCCTCGCGCCGCCCCTCCTCATGTGGGATTTAACGTTTCCCTACATTCAGCAGCTCAGCGTGACGCCGCGAGGCTCCTCTGATCCCTCCCTCGCCCAGAGCCAGCAGCGGCTGCGTCTCGCCTCAGCTCACTCCGGCCGGCCTGTCGGAAATGTCCCATTAGGCCGCTGTGAATATGCGGAACAATGAAGCGCCTGGCAAATCCCTCTCTTTGCATTGTGCGCCGCTTACTCTCCGCCGAGTGGGGTTTTGGTAGACAGAGATACACACGAGTGTCCGTGTCGAAGGGCGACTGATGCCAAAAAGGAGAGAGGGGGAGGGAGAGGGAGTGGGCGAGCGAGAGGGTGAGGGCGAGGGCAGAGAGGTCAGGAGGGGACACGAAACCCTGACTCTCGAGCAGGAAGTGACGGCTGACGGGGAAAAAGATGAGCGACTTAGGGGCATTTGGGAGCTGACAGGAAGGTCAAAGGTCAAACCCTGAGTCCGCCCTCCTTCTGGCCGTACAGAAGCCGCCACAGTGGTGGTATAAGAAGCTGCTACTGCTGCTGTAAACACAGCAGCGGTCCTCCTGCTTCGAGCCCACAGGAGACGGTGGCGCTGACTGACGGCCGTGTGGCTCCTGCGAGCTTTCCGGCCGATTACGATGTGTCGGAGGAGGGAAAAGCCGAGCCACAGCAACCACGCGGACGTGGTGCTTTTCCGCCTGGCTGGAGAGCCGCGCCGCGCCATTTGTCTTCGTGCGCGCAGCCGCTGACAAGGGGGGCAGCCTGCAGCCCTCCGAGTACCTCCTGCAACACCGATTGACTTGATTTCTTCCTGCTTCTGTCGTTACCCAACACCCATTGTCACCATACAGCTAGAAGAAAGGCCAGCCGGCCGCGATAGGTCCTATTTGCATGTAAACAGGCAGCTGAACAACACACAGGCAGACTGATGATGTTTCTCTGGTTGGAACTGCTTCGTGCAGTCAGCAGCCAATAGGAAGAGCGGCTCTGACACACACAACGGAGCCAATGCGTTGTGATTTTTCACTCGCTTACACACACACACACACTAGTCCCTCCCCCCGGGCACATGGCCTCCCCTGATAATCACTGCGCAGCGCCGACAAGCATTAATGATTAATCTGCGTTCATTTCTGGGCCTGTGCTGAGATGTCTTAAAGACTGTGATTAGCTTAGCTTCCGTCCTTTCAGCCCTTGTCTGGGAGGCGTTTGATCACAGGGAGCGGGGCGCACACACACACACACACACACACACACACACACACACACACACACACACACATACACATACACGTACACACACACACACACACACACACACACACACACACACACGCACATGCTCCGGTTTTCAGGACGTCTTCCAGCGCGGACACATCCTAACAGGATTAGCCGCGCACTCGCTGAATGCAAACAATGCGAGCCGTTGGCGGATGCCGGGTTTCTTCTCCAGTCAAGAGCCGTCCGGCTTGGCGCTGCTGCGCGAGGCGGGCCAGAGTTTACTAATGAGAAATTTGTTTGGATTAAATATTAATCCCTGATCTGCGGTGATACCCGTCCCCACCTGTCTTGTTGTATCTGCGAGTCCGGCAGTGCCGTCGTGCCGCCGGCCTCCTTCACTTCCTGCGAGACCAGCGCTTGTGTGTGTATGTGTGTGTGCTCAGGTTTGTTAAGTATGATCTGCTGGGTGCGGATGCCACGAGAGGGCATTTACATGCGTGGCAAGACAAAAACCTAGTAGATAAACCAACGCACAACGCAAACAAAAACACAGAGTTAAGGGCACAGCGGCAAGGCTGAAATGGCTCGTTAACACGCAACCGACTCGGCTCACGCAGCAACAACAACAAACAAACAGACACATTAAACCAAATGAGGTGGGCGCGCGTGCGGCCGGCGAAATGCCCGGCTGAGTTATGCATGTATTCATGTATTCATGAGCCGCAGTGAGCGGTGAGCCAACGTGTTTACTTGAGCAGAGGCTTCCTGTCAGATGTGCCTCTCCTCAAGCAGCAGAGCGGCAAGGTGAGGCGGCTGTTAGCGTCGAGGACTCAGATCGGGACGGGCTGCGAGACCGACTCGACTTTGAAAAGGCAGTTTTTCAAAAACAATATTTACGTATGAAAGCGGCTGCAGAGGCTCCAGCTAGAGTTGTGCACTTAAACATCAGCTCTAAAACCATCAACATCGAGTGCACGGCCTTGTTAGTCGCGCTACTGCTACTACTGACGTGTGTGTGTGTGCATGTTGTGAAAACAGATTTGGTTCAGCCACTGCCCCTGATTGGCTCAGACTCTCCTCTCCTGTGAGGCTTCGGGAGTTAAGTGCAGCGGCCCATCGCTCCCCCGACACACCGCCGGCTTCCTGCAGGGTTGAAATCTGCCAGCCGAGCAGAGCGAGAGAGGCGAGAGCAGCGCGGCGCTAATCCCGCACGTGAGCTGCGCCCTGCCGAGCGTCGCCGGGGCCGCGGGGGTCGCGGAGGTGATCGGTCGCATGGCGGCACGTGGAGGTTGAGAAAACAGGACAGTGCCAGAGGCCAGTGTGGCAGCGCGAGGGAAAATATAGGCTAAACGGTGCGATGTGGGACAGCTGCCTGGTGGGGATTCACCACGATCGCGCTAGCAGCGTCGCAGCGATGGGAATTAGAGTTAAACCTTTCAGCGGTTCAAGCTGGAGAGAGAGGGAGAAAATACACACACACACACACACACACACACACACACACACACACACGCACATGGAGCATTTGGTTGCAGGGTTGCCAGAGAGGTTGAGTAGTAGTAGTAGCAGCAGTATAGTAGCAGTATTAGTGGTGTTTGTTTTAGTGATGGTTTCCAGGGGAAAAATCATCCCTAGTGTTTCCTCTACTGAGGATGGGAGCGACAGGTTGAAACCAGACACGGGCAGGAAAAGGTGCTGAGCCAAGGCTTCATCATGAGGTCGCGACTCCAATGAGTATCGTTCGGGTCGCCCCGCGGGGAAAACACATGACTCAAGAGTTTCGGCCGCTGGTCGCGGGCCACCAACTGGCCGCCGTCGGCAGGGGAGACCTCAGCAACGGAGCGGAAAATAAAGGCTGGTGGTTAAAGACGGCCGCTCGACAAAACACAGCGGGAAAGATCTGCTGTTTCTGCCCTTTTTCTTTGTTTTGGGGGGCCGAGGGGGAGTTTGGTTGGTCGCCCGGGTCGCCTCCGTTGCACGTTTATCAAATCTGTCAGCTGGAAATGAGCTCAGTGTGTGTGTATGTGAGGGCAGTTAGCAGCAGTTCTGGCAGTGGCGGTGGTGGGCGGCTTGACTCTCTCTCGCTCCTCGTGCGGCAGATGGGATCAGCCGTCGCAGCAGGTGGCTCCAATCAACACACACACACACACACACACACACACACACACACACAAAACCTCTGATTAGCGCTACTACACTTCATCATTAACAGGATTACTCTCTCTTTATGTAACCCTCCACCCTCACTATCAGTTCTTCTGTCTCCTCGCCGCTGCTGTGTTCCATGTTTGTCACATGGACTGCGCAGCAACCGCAGTAATAATCTCACCATTAAAAAAGACGGAGCCTCGGTCAACGCCTGCAAGCATGAATCTTATCTTGTCTGGACTTTCGACTCTTAATAATGTGAACGTGATGTGAAATGCAGCGTAAATTATCTCAGTGTTTTTTTTTTTTAACTCTTGATTACTCAAGTAAACCAGATCTTGTCCTTTTTTTATGGCAAGAATCTATTTGCTCCAAGCCCCCTCCCGGTCGCTTCTCGTCGCCCCCTGCTGACATCTAAAGCCGCTAAACGTCCCCGGTAGCTAAAGTGCTCTCCGGTTTTCACACTAGCACTCTAAAAATAAACCTGCTGTCTCTCCCAGGCTTCCCACGCATTCCGTTCTTTTGTTTTCTTCACAAGGGAAACTTTTTCACATGTACAACACGTGCAATTTTTAGAAATTCACACATTCTGCAGTGAGAACAATCTGCTGTTCATATGTTAAAAGCCTGAAACAGCGACTCAAGCGAACTCTGATTTGGATGTTACTTCAGTGTCATTTACAAGCGACTTCCTCTGGCGTTATATGGAGACTTGTTCTTATTATCAGATGCTAGCAGGTTCAGACCATTTAACTGCCACTGTTGTTTTTGTCGCTGCGAAAGATTGATTTCAAACTAACACACTGCGTGTGTGATTATTATGCAGCTGTAACTTGAAATATCCTAAGTTTGGATTTGTCTGTCAGCATGTAAGCTATCGGCAATGACATTAATTCTGTAATCGGCCGTACTATCCTTAGATCCTCTAGGTATCTTTGCTATCAGCAGATATTACATGTCCCGCTTTTGCTTCTGTGCTTTAAAGAGGCTGGAAGTTGCTGCAAAATGCAGCAGCTACATCTGCCTGCTGCTTTCTACTCAGTGGGAAATCTGTGGGAAACAGACGAGGAGCAAAGTCAACCCAACTTTTAAACTGTCTTCAAGCCTGCCAGCAGACTCCCCCCCAACAGACACACAAAAGTTGACTTTGGATCCGTTCGCGCCAACATGTCCACATACAGCTGCCACTGTGAGCCTCTGAGTCACCGAGTCACTTGTCGCCGCTCCAGTCGGAGGTAATTTTGCTGAGGGGGTGGCCCAACACGCCGCGGTCCGCGGCAGCCAGGCAGCGGAGAGCGTGTTTGGGCTAGGAGGGATAATCCACTCACCCCTAAAGAGGATTGGAGAATCTCGCAGGGGCTTTAAACGAGTTGTGAGCCGGTGTTTGTTTCACATCGCATGAACGGCGGCCGGCCATTTGCGCCGCGACTGTTGTCGCTTTGGGCGCCACCAGCGGGGTCACTGGGAGCTCTCGAGGCGAGAGGGAGGGATGGCCGGAGCAGGGGGAGGAAGGGTGAGGAGGGCTGAGGACGCATTTGGCGGCGCCAGCCCTTATCTGGGCTTTAGAGAGATGATGTGATAACTGAGGCCCTAGCGAGACGCGGATATCGCGGCGCTAATGATCATCCGCTAAGCTGCAGGATCGCCGCTGTGACGGAGCAAAGCGGAGAGAGTAGTCGCGCAGAAAATCCACTGCTGTGAGGAAATAAGTGGAGGTGGGGGAGGTGGGGCAATGCATATTTGTGAACGTGACGACCCTACCTGCCCTGATGCGGCCCACCTAGGCTAAGGACGCCAAGACCACCCCAGTGTGGAGATACAAGGGGCTCCTCTCAGGCGTATAACCGCACACACACACACACACACACACACACACACACACACACACACACACACACACACACACGGCTGAGATTGTGGCCCAAACATTTTTCAAAAAACGAGAAACTGCAAGTGGAGTTACAGCCACGCTTCAGCTCCTGCTTTCAGCCAATTCTTCCCCGTCCTCCCGAGGATGGGCATTTCATTAAGCGCAGACAAAGCCTCTCTAATAAACCGGTGGCTGTGCCCTGCCGCCTCGGAGACTTCTGGGCCATGATCGCCTTCATATTTCTGCCACACACACTTCTGTTATTCTGGTTTCTGTCCTCCGGGTCTGCCGGTGGATTCACAGTATATTACAAATGAAACCCCGCTCAGTCTGCTCTGCGAATAATAATATTAATAAAGAAGTAAAAAATTGTGAACGCTGTATTGTGCATTCATTCATTCATTTTCCTGGACCGGCCTGTGAGATTCTGTGAGATGTGGGTGGTCTGCGGGACTCAAGCGAGTGATCTTGCGTCCAACAGTATTTGCCCATTTCCACTGAGTGACTGTGGTTTTTCATTTTTTCCACAGACACCTTTGAAAGTCTGGAATGTTGTCCATGGCTTCAGCTCCGTAGAGTTTGAACCCGGGCGTGTGGGTGTGTGTGTGTAAAGAATACTGAAATAGAGGACTGGCCAAGAGCTTTTGGTCTGGTGGAGGCGAGCGGCGATAATTTCCCCTGAACTTTGCCTCAATAGCTGATCTATTTATTTAATCTGTTTAGTAAGGTGCCTGCGTCTGCACATTATCTCAGGAGGGATCCACACCTGCACCGTGTCGTCTGGTCGAATCAGTTTGTTTTCCCCGCTGGTGCAGTAGGTGAAAATACAGCAGTCACACTCGCTTGCAGTCGTACCAAAAGTGAACCAAACAGGCCGGGACATCCTTGAAGACGGTCTTGGCTTGGCGAGCTTTGGAGCAGCTCATTTGCGGTTGATCTCTGCTCTCCATCAGTCCCACCTGCTGGAAGAACTGCAAGCATTCCTGGACCGAAGAACTGCAGCGGCCTGCAGCCAGCTGCATTTTGCACGCTGACAAGTGAACGCAACACGTTCCCTGAAGGCTTTTCCTCCTTCCTTCGTTCACTTCCTGCACGTTTCCTGCATGCATGTCCGATCAATTCCGATAAGTACAGCGCGATTCGCTGACTGAATGAACCAGATGACCCATGACGGCTCGGCAAGCACGTACCTGCGCAAATAAATGCAAAGACGAGCGTACTGTAATCTGTCACGGAGTCGATCGATTCGGCCGTTTCAGCCGCGCGCGCTGCTACATCTGGCCGCCGCTCGAGTGCTCACACGCGAGACGTAGATCAGGTTGGAAAGAGTTTCCCCTCCGTGAAATATGTACTCAGTGCACAGTGACAGCGCCGTTATTGAGACCAAGTGCTGCCACTGATGACGCGTTAACGGAGGGTTAATGCAGTAGCACCACTGTGATCAGCGAGACGTATGACCAAGCGTGCAAGTTTTTAGTGCCCGTCCTCATCTTCGACTTCATCCTGTTGGCTTGGACTCGCGGCTTTGTTGTGGAACAGCTCATGTTCTGGAAGGCTCTTATGGCACGGCATTACACTGCTGGCCACTTGCCTGGAGTACCTGCTGCAAGAAGCCAAGTTGTGCTGCACTAATCGTTGAGCAGCTGATGTGACAGAAGACAGAATCCAGGATTTTCTGGCTATATTTTCGATTTTGGATCATTCAACTCAGAAAAGACCAATTCCGAAACTGTACATCAAGAGAAGAAAAATGTTAATAATCAAATTAAATTATAATATGTTGTCAAAAAACATAATTTCACGCGTTCGCAATCAATTTTTCTTCTTTTTTTGAACAACTTCATGTAGTTGTCTTGTTTGATCCTTTGCTCTTATGCAGTTGACTTGGAGGGAATTGCAAGGGCTTGAAGGTCTAATGGGTGGAGCTTGTAAAAGCCTGGGAGGTGCGGCGAGAGTTTGAGTGGCAGGCTGTGCAGGAGCTCAGTGGATCATTTTTATTTTCTTTATCCAGCTCATTAAAATCTACCTAATGTTTGAGCCACTTGGCTGAGTTTCAGCCGTGCAGACAAGCCGCTATTATTCCCGCCTGTGAAGAGCTCAGCTCAAAGTTTTAATGGAGGAAACTCAGGAGGTGATTGCGAAGCTGGCAGAGACACCTCGAGTGGCTCAGGAATGCGATTTGCCTCGGTGCACACAAACAACAAACAAACACCGACAGCAACAACATGGAGATGATCTGTTTTATATTCAACTGCAGTGTCAGTTACAACGTATCCCAACGCCCTCGTGTGTTGTTTCTCCTTCTGTTGTTTTCCCTCCAATTCAGTCAGACTGTCACAAAAGTTGCAGGCACTGGAGACAGCTTGTCTTTTATTGAAGGAGCAAATTTTTTTTTTTTCTGGCACATCCCCAGAGAGGCGACGCATACTTTTATATATATACATATATTAGAGAGCTCTGTGAATTATTTTTTTTGCCAGAGCATTTTGTGGTTGTAGTCCAGTGTCTGGGCCAGGACTGTACGGTAGAATCTGAGAGCATCTCATCAGACCACCACCATCATCATTATTTTATCTATAATTATTTCCACTATTTATTGCAATGCTTTGCCAGGCTGCACCTTCAATCCAAACCCCTCTCTCTCTTTGTGTCCCCTGTGTGCAGGTGTAAAGGAGCCTCTCACTATGGGCTCTCGGCCGACAGGAAGAGGCGCTCGCAGGAGGGCGAGTGCACCGACAGCACGTCGGAGCTCACCATCGCCACGCTGCCCAATGACAGCCCCAACTCCACTGTGGCCCTGCTGTCAGACGAGCCCGGCCTGGTCAACCCGGCCTTTGACCCCAGCATGGAGGACAACAGCCAGTCGGGCAGCACCACCAGCCTGGCGGCGCGCAGCAGCACCAAGAAGAGTGAGTGTGAGTGGGCAAGCTGATGTATTAGTGTCAGTGTGTCCGGTCTGTGTGTGTGTGTGTGTGTGTGTGTGTGTGGGCACATGATGTTATGTTACAAAGTGCAAACAGGAATGTTTGCTTGATTGAAAGACACAAATTATCGTGCACAACCGAGCTGACAAATCAAAAACTGCATTCCTCAGTTTTAGAGTTACACAAGGGCTTAATTTGCTTATTTGACCACAGATACAGTCTTGTTTTTTTTCCCTAATGGCCTCTGATAGAAATCCAATTACCTAATTAGTTCCATTGCTGCTGCGTTTGTGCACCAATCTATAAAATCTAGACTCTCAGATAGACAGAGGCTGCTCCACCTCTGGGCGGCTGGTGCTGCGGACGTGGGTGTTAGGACCGTCCTCACTTCCACCACCATCGAAAAAACAGGCAGCAATCTGCAAGCATTCCAGCCCCTCCGCCCCTCCCCCGGCGCCAGTGCGCGCTGAGGCAGTGGGGACAGCGGATGACGCTGCACCAGCATTTTAGGCCCGGCTGAGCGCCCACCACCAGCACCACCACTGCTGAACAAGCTGTCAGCTCCAGAAGCGGCCGGCGCTTTTAAAGAATAATGTGGCTGTCAGGAGCCTTTTGCATCTCCCAGAGCCTGCAGAGGGAGGAAAGAGGGTGCGGAGGGGCGCCGAGGCCGAGCTCGGCGGCTGCCTCTGTCTACACTGCAGCCTCCTTGCACCTTTCCCCGTCTCCCGCCGTCTGCTCAAAGTGAAAGTGCCAGACATAAGTCTCCCTGGGAAGGGTCTCTCTCTCAGATGTGGTCACCAGGGTGCTGGCAGTTACATCACAGCTGTTGTTACGCAACCACGTAACCACACTCTGCGTGGATTGGGTTTATTAATTAAACACGCAGGTTAGAAAGCTCTTCCATCCGAATAAAAAAGTTCAAAGGAAAACATCCAAGTTTGAACTCAAAAATAAAACCTGAAAAAGGCTGGAGTGGATGGGCTGGGGACCAACATTGCTCCCTAAACAGGGTTGAACTTTCCTAACGCTTGTTCCCATTAGCTAATTATTGGCTACCAGCTTAGGTCTTTGTTTGTATATATATATATATATATATATATATATATATATATATATATATACATATATATATATATATATACATATATAAACAAACAGTAAAAGTGAAAACCGAAGCAATTCCTTCACAATTTAATGTTACCAAAGTATTAATTATGTGTACTGAAGTTGCATTTGCATAGATGTTTCCTCATCAAACCAGATATGTCATGTCGTCAACCTGTTTTATATTCTGGTATTGTTTAGCTCGAGCCCTAAAAAAAAACAACAACTTACTTTTGTGTTGGGAATGAAATGTTTGATAAGAAGCTTCATTGTCAGGCGTTAATCTGCACACCACAAAATTCTTATTAACCAAGAGATTATTGTAGAATGAAGTTAGTGTTGTTTTGGCAGGTGTGATAGTTAGACTCATGCTACAAACACCAATTGGTCCTCTGGTAACATTCCAACCCAACACAACACTCAGTCACAAGGAACTTGATTGGCTACAGGGAGGCAGCTGCAGACATGTCCGGGCTTGTTCAGGATGTAGGACTCTATAAAATGCCTCCTTTTCTCCTCCGCAGTCAGAAACTTTGACCGTTCTTCAGTGAGGAGCCGCTCCTTCAGAAGGTTGAATCGGGCATTCAGCGTGCTACGGAGGACCAAGAGCGGCACGGCGGTGAGCAATGAGACGTCCGAGGAGCGGGACAATGCCAGGAACTCCAGCGTGCCCCGAGAAGGTACGGACCTTTTGTCTTCATGTCATACACTTTGATGCATGTGAATTCTTTTGGCTTTGTTTTTGCTTGTTGACTGGCTGGCTTGCGTGTGATGTGAGATGCTGCATCGGCACTTCCCCATTCCCCCGAGGAGGAGCTCCAAAAGGCAGGGCTCAGCTTCTAAAGTATGTGCACTTGTGATGTACCCTCAGCTGTGCGAGGAGGGTGACACGGCTGGGAGTCCAGAATGTAGCAGTAGCATATGTTTCTTTAATAATTCAGCTGCAGATTGCATAAGTCTTTCCGGTGCATCACCAGGGGGGCCAGATCAGGAGGGAGAAGGCAGTAGCCTGAGGCGCTGGGAACGAGGGCTGGATCGGCCTGGACGCAAGGCCGCTGACGTCCTTCATCCGTCAGTTTTCCCGCCCTCTATCCCATCCTCCAAGCAGTCTCCTTCTCTTCCACCTCTGCCTCCTGTCCTTCCCCGAGTATATCCAGGGGAAATAGGTTTGCGCTGATTTGACGGAGCGCTCCCAGGGGAGAGCCGCGCTCTTGACACGGCAGCCCCGCAAGATATTACCCCGTGAAGAAAATGTGCTCTGTGGATGTTTAGCACTCTGCAATAACCATATCCACACCCGTTCGTGATCGCTAAGTAGGGGAAATATAGTCGACCATAAGAGAGCGTAATGTTGGAGCAGAGCTATGGCACAAGGAGAACGGATGTGCTGTTGCGTAACAATGAAGGATGACGAATGATCACAGACTAGATTATTCTATGAGGCTATCAGAGAGCAGGCTGGGAGCATAGATTAAATATTCACTGCGTGCCGCTGGAGAGACAAAGATAGACGGAGTGGATGCAGGGAGATGGTAGCAGGGAGAGCCAATAGAATGGAAGAGTGGATACAAGCAGAGGAATGTCCCCACGGGCCAAGGAATGGACTGCTGAGAGGGTGAAAGGGCAGGTGATGGAGACGAAGGCGAGGTTACGTAACAGCCGCAGGTCCGTGTGTTAACGTGAACTCATCCCGGGGAAACAATCCGCTGACATGACTACGAAATATTGACTTTGGAAAGGAGGAAGTACCGTAAGAATAGTGTGGATCAAGAGAAGCGAGAAGAGAAGGAGAAGCGACGAGTCATTGGGAGGAGAAAGGAGGAAGGAAAATGAGGACTGCATCTCCCTTGTATTTGTCATGTATTGGCCAAAATATGCAACCAAAGATCCAGACCCAGCCCAGCACCGTTCGATCCAGGATGTGTCATTCTGACACGTTACACTGACATCATTATTAATGGGTTAATTGTTGTGCACAGCCCTCTTATGCAATTTGATTAAAAATCTCGTTTTTTATTGCCACTGACAGTAGTTATTTTCGTTAGTTGTTTCCATGTCTTTTGATAAAAATCCTGAAGATACTGCCATGGAACAACACTGTTTCCGTGTGTTTGGCTTTGGATTGGTTTGGATCTCGTGCATGTTTCGACTGTACTCGCACCCCCGCCCATGTAATGGCCCCGTGGAAGTCTGAAAATGTGGTTTTTCCCAAGCATACTTGCTACAGATGTATGTGACTAATGATACAAACATGGGGCAGGATGATCAGCCAAGCCAATTTTCCCCCTTGGCTTGTACGAGTTTGTTTGAGTAACCTGCGGGAGTAGAGACAGCTGGTCCCGCTGCTGAAACTCTCCACCGCAGTCCTGCACTTCTTGCTCAATCTGCTCCGCACGCATCCTCCCCTCCTCTGTTTTAATTGGCGTTGCGTCAAATAGCCTTTCTCTCTTTTTGTGAGTACAGTACAAAAAATAAATAAATATTCAAATTAATCCAGAACTTTTGCCTCGGCCTTGTTTCCGCAGTGCTGGCTCTTCCTCAACTGCATCACTTGATCCCCGACGGCGAACTCACCAGTATCAAGATCACGCGAGCAGATCCCTCGGAACCGCTCGCTATCAGCGTTGTGGGTGGCAACGAGACACCGTTGGTTCGCATCCTCATCCAGGACATCTACAGAGAGGGGGTCATCGCTCGGGATGGACGCCTGCTGCCTGGGGACATGATCCTGAAGGTAGTACCCGTAAAAATCCGGTACCATCTCTGAACAAGACGCCCATTCCTGCTGTTTTCACCAACATTTTCCTGTTGCTTTTTGCCAGGTGAACGGCATCGACATCAGCAACGTGCCTCACTGCTACGCTGTGGCCACCCTCAAGCAACCCTGCCAGCTCCTGCGGCTGACAGTGCTCCGGGAACAGCGCCACCGCTACCGCTCCCACTCGCACAGCTACCCACACGGGCACGGCCACGAGGTGGCGGTGGGCCACCCGTCCCACGGCGTGCACCTCCCTGTCAGGGATGACAGCATCCACGTGGTCCTGAACAAGAGCACACCGGACGAGCAGCTGGGTATCAAGCTGGTGAGGCGGCCGGATGAGCATGGAGTCTACATCTTTCACCTGCTGGAGGGGGGACTGGCTGCACGGGACGGCCAGCTATGCGTGGGCGACCGTGTCCTGGCCATAAATGGACACGACCTGCGCTACGGCGCCCCGGAACACGCTGCACTTCTCATCCAGGTTAGTTGGCGGAGTCCTGCTTTCTATCGCACTCGCTCAAGACATGGCGTGATTCTTGTAGACGTTGAGGCGAGTCCACATGTTGTCGTTGCGGTGGACCATAAACAACAGGGTTCTGCTCTTAGACAAAGACCCCGAGGTATTAAAGATAATTGTGGTGATTCAGGCTAATTGTGTTGCACTGCGCGATTACGTCTGCACTCTGATGCTGCAGCTAATGGTACTTAATTGTGGCGAGTCCTCGAAAGGGTCGGGTTCGTGCAGCCGCCAACCGGTTCCTGGCCGACGCCAGCCATTAGGGGGTGTGTTTGTGGTTAATCGCGGTTAATTGCAGTGTGTTTGCGGCAGCTGACTGAGCAGGCCCGAGGTTCCTGCCTGAGAAGGGCCGCCGCCTCTCCAGGGTCTTGGCGGAGGCGAAATGGGCTCTCTGAGTGGCTACTTTTCTGTCGGAGATTAAGAACTGGCTGGAAAGAAATCAAATTAGTCCAATTAGGTTCAAAATTGGGCCGGAGTGCTTAATCCAGGAAGCAGCTCTGCATTGTAGGAAACCGGTTAAATTTGCGACCGAGAATGCTAGAGAGAGAAGCAGCCACTCTGTGTGAATTTCAGTTTGAAAAATGACTTTGATGAAAAAAATGTGAGTTGCTTTACTGGTGTGGGCTGAGCTGCAAAGGCAGGAGGGACTGAGGCGAGGCGGAAGCAGACCCTCTCCATTAATAACTGGTTTTCCTGCTAATTTCCCCTCTTGGGGTCAATTTAGAAGACAAATACAAATGGTCATATACTGTAATAATGAATGCTGCAAATACCCTCAAGGTAAATTCAAGTGCATGTAAGCTGCTCACAGCAGAGAGGAAAAATTACTTTTGAATCATAATTTCAATGACCAAAACAAATAAAACACCTCCAGAAACTTTTGTCTATCACATTGTTGTGGACCAATGAGCTGTGATGCTGCTAGTTTAGCCAGTGTGACGATTCCAAATGGAGCCAGGGGCAACGTTAACTACCTCCCTGTGGCTTGCTCTGTGGTTCAGTTAAGCTCCTGACAAAGGACTTAAGCAACACCGCGCTTCAATGAGAGAGCACCACGTAGTTTGGATGAGGCTGCCATTAAAATAGCATTCATGGAAGTATACTCAGCAGACAGTGTTTACAACTTCCAGCAGCTTCTTCCCATGGTTCTGCCTGGAACAGTCGGGAGCCTCCACTCCACAAATCAAGCTGAACCCTTTATTAAATTGACTAAATCTTTAGGAGCAACTGTAAACGCTTTCCCTTGGACTTTGGCAAGGCGCATTTCATGGGCGAAATCTGAGCGATCCTGTTGGCTTGCAGTGTTATGAAGCTCTTAACGACCCACAGCGACAGCCAAAAGTCCAGTAAGCTCAGCTTCTTAGCTCAGCCTAGAAGCTGGAAGCAGATTGTCTGGCCGGGTCTGAAAGAGACTCAACAGACACCCGTTTACTACTGTTATTTTGCTGCTCATTTTCCAACTTATTTTTGTCTCTCAATTCTCTCCAGGCCAGTGAGGAAGGTGTCCACTTTATAGTGTCCCGTCAGATCTGCCTACCAGGCCCAGACATCTTACAAGAAGCCCCGTGGGGCATGGATGGCCCCCCACCGTATTCCCCAGTGGACATAGAACAAACACTCCTGGTGAGACACACTCACACACACACACCCTTTTAAGTTTTAAATGATTAAATGGAGAATTTTATTTCCAATTCATCAAAATCAAGATTGTCATTTAGGCAGCACAATTGGCTCCCCGTCTCTCAGAGAAATCACCATTAGTCATCATGCTTTACACTTTAAAGTCTCATCAGGCTTCGCTGGATTTGCATTGTGCACATTTCAACAGCTCGACGATTTTCTGTTCAGCAAATTCTGCCATACTCAATTCCCTTCCTTGAGACTCTTTGGTCCATCGCTGTGGTAAAATTTGAGCCAGCATGTCATTTTAATGTGGCCCATTTGAGTGAAAATTGTCTACTGAAATTGAATGCTCTGCTCATTGACTATAAACTACGTCACCCACATTGTGACCCACAGAAAGACTTCCAGTCTACTAGATCCCAGTGCTTATATACCAGTGATTGAGAAATGCTTACAAATAATCCCAAAAGCTTGTATGAAAGGAAATAAATTCAATGAAGAAATAATAATCAAATATTCAATTTGATTTTCAGCTATTTCCCAATATAAGATGTGATTGCATTTATACAGGACACGAGCTGATGAGGTGCTGTGGTTCACTAAGTGCTGCATTCAGCCACCATTCCCACATCTATTACCAGTGCTGTGCCCCGAGGTCAGTCATGTGATCGCAAGCGACCTCTGACTGCGGGCACGGCGAAAATGTGTGATTGCAGTGGCGCCTTTGTTAACCACTGGATGCAGGCGGAGTTCCCAAACGGAGTGAATACCTGCCAGCCAAACACTGCATGTTAGAGAGAGGAACGCTACTCTTGATTCTAATTAATTCGCTCATTAATTAGCCACTCTGTCAATGTCATGGATCTAATGGAGCTCCACTGGTGGTATTAACATGCACCTCCTGCCATGAGAGGCCTTCGCATGTCCTCTAGGAAAAACAGTCAATGTGCAGCTCCCAAGTCTGCAGTGCCGCCTGCAGAAGGTGACCTGGATGCAGCGACGAGATTCATATCCAGCTTTTATCGCACTTATGAAACCGAGGATTGTGTGGGACACTGTTTAACCTCTGTCGTGAACACTTGATTTAGACTTTTATTTTTCACTCAAAAAAAGCTATTTTTTTTAGTTCAATTGTTTTTTTACGAACACAGGACATGAAGTGACAATGTCACTTCATGTCTTCCATCATCTCGATAGTGGCTTTAAAGTAAAGAAAAAAAAACTTTTTTTTTTTTCTTTCTTTTAAAATGTTTTTCTCTCTGTGTTTGCCCCGTCAAGGACTCCTGTGAGAAGCCAGCGTGCTACGAGAAGACAGTCACTCTGACAAAGGAGCCGTACGACTCCCTGGGTATGACTGTGGCCGGTGGCATGTCCAGCCGCTGCTGGGACCTTCCCATTTACGTCACAAACGTGGACTCTGACGGAGTGGTGGGGCAGGAGGGGTCCATCCGGAAAGGTAGCTAAAAATCCTCCCCTTCTTTTTTCACCATTACTCACCTATATGTGTGAATTTATATTCAACTAATTGGTACTGAGTCATTCCCGAAGGCTTTTGTGCCTACAATTAGCAGTGTGTTGTCTGAAGTGTTTGTTGTTGTTTGTGAGGCTCATCATCTGCTCACACCGAGGGTGTCACGGCTGCCTGATGAACACTTTTGTGCAGAGGAGGCGAGGGCGGCTGTGTGATTGATGAACACTTTGGATTCATGTTTCATTATGAGGTTCATTCATCCGATGGAAAGGAAGCTCAGCCACCGCTGCAGCGGTTCAGCGCGCCACAAATTGACTCTAACAAACTTAAACGATAAACACAAACAAACATCGGCGCATTAGCATAACATTTCGGAGGACTCGTTGTGTTCCAGTGGAGAATTTGCAGAGCACTTAATTATTTCGCATTATCTGCAAGCAGTCAGCTTATAGGGCAACAAAAAACACACACACACATAACATGGAATAGAAGTCAAATAATGGCACACAAGCATCAGACTGTACGCAGATGACAGCGTCTTTTTCTTCCATCTCTAGTTTCTCGACTACACATTTCACAGTAAGACCCAATAAGTCCCGTGTTATTATCCTCCTTCCTTCCTGTGCAAGTGCCGTCCACCAGGAATGAATGTTGTGCAGTGTTACTGTTGCATAAAGCCGTGTTTACTGCCTTCTAACGGCACACAGTGGCACAGTAGCTGCCTCCATTTTTGCCCGGGCATAAAACACATTTGCGTATGTTTCCACGGAGTATTTCCTTTCCCACACGCACGTCCATGAGATGCAGTAATGTCCTTTCCACCCCCTCTTCTCCTTTATTGTCGGCTGGGTGAGCGTCTCCACGCTGATTTGTTTTGCTTGAAGCCATTTTCAGAAAATACACACATGCAACTCTCCTCGCCTCCTTTTGTTTCCTATTGCTGCGTCCTTATGAATATAAATTAGCTAGATGATGAGTCCCTGTGTTGTGAAAGGGTTCACCGGGCCGGAGGGGAGTAACCTGTGGCGGTTTGCCTCCTGCGCAGGCGACATCCTGCTCAACGTGAACGGTGTGGACCTGACGGGCGTGACGCGGAGCGAAGCCGTGGCCAACCTGAAGAACACCTCCTCCCCCGTGGTGCTCAAGGTCCTGGAGATGCGTCCGCCGGAGGAGTCCATGCAGGAGTGCACGCTGCCGCCCTGCCTGTCGCCGTCGCCTAGCGACAGCACCAAGAGTCCGCTGCCCAACGACGACTACTCCCCGCTGTGGGTGTCCTGGCTACAGCTGCCCAGGTGAGTGCATTTGCATTCCTCTACCTCACTGACTTCTCCTGCTTTGTTGTTGTTGGATTTTTTTTTTTTTTAATTGATGCTTCTATGACCTCTGCCAGCTGTTGAAAAACTGAAATTCTGACAGAGCCAGCTGGGAGGGGTTGCTCTCATTATACTTTCAAAGCCAAAACTTTGGGATAAATATTCAACACTATCACAACTGGAGGAATTTTGAAGAAGTAAATTTTCATCATACATTTTCCTGGTATCATCATAGGCATGGGCTAAAATGAGAGTCTGATGATGAATGGTGACTTTAGCCCTAAAATTATTTTGGGATATATATATATATATTTTTTTACAAATGTCCTGGTTAAAAACATTTTTGTTCTGCTAGCAGACAATTGTAAACAACACTTTGTCAATCTGTATGCAAATCTGTAATTAAAATACCCTTAATTATTTATATTATATTTTAACGCTGCTTTATACTAAAATATTGTTGTATGAGTTTGTCAACCGTATGTCTTAGAAACAGTAACCAGACCATAGCTACACTCTAGTGTATCAATATATCTCACTAAAAAGTCATTTGAGGAGGACAGCAGCGTGCTGACAGTGATAAAGTGAAATAAATATACGTGTCCAACAGTGAATTTATGTAGGAGCAAACCCACCTTTTTTTCCATTGTAGAGTCTTGGCGCATTCAGGAGTCTGGCTACTGCACTTGCACTCGACATATAAATATGGAGAAGTTGTTAAGATACGGAATAGAGATTAGTGTTTTTAATCTCTTCCCTGGTTCGTGCAGGCATCTTTACTGCTGCAAAGACATTGTGCTGCGGCGGAGCACCTCGGGCAGCCTCGGCTTCAGCATCGTGGGAGGTCAGGAGGAGGTCAACTGCAATCAATCCTTTTTTATCCGCTCCATCGTGGAGGGGACGCCGGCCTACAACGATGGCAGGATAAGGTATTAAGTCTCTCTTGGAAGAAGCAGAAACCTCCCTCGAAAGGATAAAAAGCTTTTTAATGACGGGGGGAAAGGACCCATGTTTTACCCATTATCATTTTTATTGACGGCTCAAGGAGAGCCGCTTGGCAGTGTAGCAAAAGAAAAAAAAACTCAAGAGAAAGATAAAAACTAAAACTGACTGCTAAAACTGTTGTTTTGCTTGCCATGTTTGAAAGGAAACAAAAACAAAGCGCTCTAAGGGGGCGGAGCAAACACCTGACTGGGGTTGTTGTCACTAACTTGGGAGAGGTAGCAAACCCCCTCGTGTCATCACACAGAGGTGGCCTCTCCACATCCCTGGCCATAGCCAGGAGCAAGAAAGAATTGTTGCACTCATCTGCACGCATTCACGCATGTGACAAAATGCTTTGTCACATGCATTTCAGTTTGGATGCATTTTGCACACTTATGCACAGTACATATTATGATATTACACACATATTATATTATATGTATGTAAATATACATATATATATATATATATATATATATATATATATGTGTATATATATATATATATATATATATATATATATATATACATATATATATATATATATATATATATATATATATATATATATATATATATATATATATATATATATATATATATGTGTATATATATATATATGTACACACAATATTATATATATAATAATATATCATATTACACCAATTACACAGTTCATATTAGGTATCCATACATAGTACAGGACTGTGGACTTTGCACATTTTGGATCCTATTCTTTTCCACGCAACAAAGTTTTTTGACGTCATCCCTCCCTCTCTGTGCAGGTGCGGCGACATCTTGCTTGAGGTGAATGGGAAGAGCACATGGGGGATGACCCACACGGCACTGGTGCGCTTTCTGAAGGAGCTCCGCGGCAGAATCACCCTGACCATCGTCTCGTGGCCCGGCAGCCTGATGTAGCGTCACCCAGCAGCGTCCAGTTCTGACCGACGAATGTTGACGGCAGAGCTTTAGACTGAGCTGAGCGCCCCGAGCTTGCTGAGTGGCAGAAGCTTCCTGTAGTGCTGTAGCCGTACGGATGGATACCTTCTCACTTCTGATGGACAGCCGAGAACTCGCTGGGAGTTTATTTTTTTGTTGTTGTTGTTCCTGTTTTTTGGACAAGGACGAGCACCAGACTGTGAGGTTACCTCGGTGCCGTCTGAGCGCACTGAGACGGGAGGATGTTGGACTTGAGCCGCCTCAGACGGTGTTTGGCGTTAAGGGATGAGAGGACGATGTCTCTCTGCTGCGGCACCCAGTGGATGCAGTATGTGTGTGTGTGTGTGTGTGTGTGTGTGTGTGTGTGTGTGTGTGTGTGTGTGTGTGTGTGTGTGTGTGTGTGTGTGTGTGTGTGCGCGCGCGTGTGTGTGGATTCAGAAGAACAAACTACACGTTGCCAATTCCAGTAGTTATGTATTAGGGAATGCATTAAGATGGACGCACATTTCTTTACTCTAAATGTTGGGTGTCTCAAAAGAGAAAAAAAAAAAAGAAAAGAAAAAGAGAAAAAAGATTCCGGCACTTGTAATACATTTCTTTTTGTTGGTTCGTTTGTGGTATGGCTCTGTTCCGTTTGTACTGACAGTGCTTGTCTTCTTCCGTCGACACGTCGAGGACACGTTGCCAAGTAGTTTGTCTGTGTTGAGTTTTTTTGTTTGTTTCAGAGTTTTCTTTCATCTTGAAAACTGCGACTAAATTAAACCACTGGCAATAAAAAAAAAAGAAATTTAAAAAAATCTAAAATGATCGGTGTGTTGAAAACATATAGAGAAGAAAAATCATATTTAATGATAAGGTGACATTGTGGAGGCCTTACTAATTTTCTTACTTTTAAGAGAAAAAAACACTTGGTTTCTGTGTCATCAGTGGATGATCTGGGGCCTCATCTATTGTGGTTCTGTCTGTCACGCTTTGGCCTGTGTAATATATCTGATGGTACATTTGGTTAAATGATCAATAAAGTCATTTGAAAAATGCCAACAAGTGTGAGAAAAAAAAAAAAAATCTTTCAGCACCAAACACACCTGGTGTGTGTGTGTGTGTGTGGGGGGGGGGGGGGTGCAAACTGTCTGCAGAGCAATTTTAAAAACTCTCCTTCAAAGTTGGTATTAAACTCTCTCACTGCTCAAACATGTAGCAGGAAGCCGGGGGGGGATTTGGCCAGCAAATCTTCTCATTAAAAAGACAGCAGACTACAGGTCAGGGTGGTTTTAATTTCCCCTCTGGTCAGTGGAGACACATCTTATTGGTCTGCTTGTCCTCGTTTCCCTCTTCTTCCTCCTGATGCTGACCTTTCCACCGACTGCTGCCGTCACTGATAGACAGTCACATTAAAAAAAAACTGATTTTTATCTAATTTTAAGACTAAAACCGTTCTTGTTTTTCTCTGCTGCCACAAAGAAACAAACTTTGTACACAGATGCTTGTTTTTTTTATTTTCTTTTTGCTTGTGATGATGCCACTTTAATACCTCACTGATACCTCTCCCTAGTTAGTCATCACACCCCCAGACAGGTATTGGCTCCGCCCTCTGAGACCCCTTTCAAACATATGAAGGGTCCAACAAAGCCTTCGTTTTAGGAGGAAGCTGTAAACACGAAGCTAATAACATTACCATTATTTGAACGCTTATTTTGAATAATCAATCATTTCGGGTTACTCCCTTTGAAATTAAATTACGTGCATATTGTGCTAACAATATGCATCTGAGCACAATCGCTTTTGAAGGAGGCGTTATGCAGAGGGCTTAGTAGGCTATTTACTGGATTTTCTTTTTTCCTTTTTGTTGCTTGTGTGGTTTTTTTTTATGATTAAGTACACAAGTTGCTCCAGCGCAGTCTAGCAGGAAGAAAAATAAAAATGCGACGGGGAACTTTAAAGCCAAAGACCAGCACATGATTTTTTTCCCAGCTGACGTTTTGTCGAGTCCCCGCTGGCTGAAAGCCTTGACAACCTGAACCGAGAACAGAGAAAAGAGAACTCCAGTGCCCTTCATAAGAAAGCCAAGCAGCTGAGGTGCTGTATCCTTCAAGAGAAAACAATGTATTATTATTCAACACTGGACATGCAGTCCTGAGAGGAAAACAGGACCCGTCATTACTTAACCCGCTGTCTGTGAAAATACATTTGCAGCCACATTTTTATTCAGACGGGAGAAAGACGGTGGACAAAGGGCGGATGAGTCACTGGCCTGCTGAGAGCTGCTGCTGCCGTGCTGCAACCTTGGCTTAATTTATAGCAACCAGCCTCTTTAATTCTCAATTGATAAGGAGAGAGAAAACACATACTGTTACATTTCAGGACATAAAAGCAGCAACATTGAAGAATCCACATCCACACTGAGAACGAGACCAGTCATCGTGGCCAGTGACAGCACTTCCTGCGACAGGCTTTCAAGCATCCAACAGTTGGATGCTGTTGGATGCAACAAGATCCCACCATGCAAAATAATACATTTTAACAATTTCTGCATTGATCTATGTTGATTAACCAGAAAAGATTAGCCTCGCCTCCTCTGAGGGTTATTTCCTGTTCAACTGTGACCCTCTGAGGATGTTACTTCCTGCTACGTTCTGCAGCTTTTTCCCTCCAAAATGTTCCCCATGCCCTCCTCCACTCCCACTATGAGGCCTGTCAACAAATCAGTGACTGGCTTGCTCATTGTGCTACACACCTGTAGCTTGTTGGACGACTTAAAAAGCCATTTTTTTTCTGCTCTGTCGTTGACTACCACAGTTGGCCCACTGCCTGTTTACCTGCTCTAAGTCTCTGGTTTGATTTAATATGTTTGCCTGTTTGGATTTTATTGCTGTTTTCCTGTATTTTGGATAGACCCTCAGTGAGTGTGTGACCTCTGAATGTGCCTGTGGGTCGTTTATGCTGCAACAAAGTCTGAGTAGGAAGTTCAAAGCCAACAGTTTTGTGGGAAGTTGTTCATGGAGGGCTAAATATTTGGCGGTTCTGGAGCTTTTCTTGGATGGCTGAAAAAAAAAAAGAAATCTGAGAGTGAGTGGGAATATGGGACATTTAAGGTCTCTTGACAATCTGCACCAACTGACGGGATAAATGACTTTAATGACCTTTCGATAAGGAAAAGCTCTACGACTTGATCCACGGCTATTACCTGAAATGTTCTCGTATAAAGTGTTGTCAGCTTCTCAGATGCAAACTTTTGCTGCTCTACTCCATCTGATATAAATGTAAATGAGGAGTCTGCGGATACGGGCCGCTGGTCGGACACACAACCTCTTGCTCCAGGCTCCTGGAAAGTGGAATTGACATTTTTTTCTATTAATAATGAAAAACTTTCAGGTTCTGATCCATTGCTCCATGTTTGTTTGATTAAAAGAGGAAGAAAGAAAAAACTTGGGTCTAGCAAAGGGGAATTGGTGTAACATTAGACGCGCTGGCTGAGCATTTGCAGATTCCTCCTTTAAGAATAATCAACCTGACCTTAATGAATCATCCTCTACAGAGGCACTTCATCTACAGATTCTGTACGTGCAAACAAACTTGCCCGTGGCAGGACTCATTATCTCCGTTTTTCACTGGCTGGGTGCAGAGCAGGAGGAGCCTCGCCGGGGCAGAGAGCGCGGAGCTAAACGCACTCCGTGTTTGGAAATGGCTCGTCTGTTAGCAGCAGGGATTAAGGTCCCTATTTGTTCTCGCTCAGAGCAGTTAGATGTAAGACAGAAACAAGCAGAGAGCGGCATCAAAAAGTTCCCAAGAAGACGCCGTTGGAGGGAGTATAGAACAGCGTCGAGGCCTTGGGGATTGTTTCCACATTTTTATTATTTAGGTCATTACCGTTGCCCAGGCTGGGCCGGGTGGGCGGTAACTGTGTTAAAAAGCCTGAGAGCCTGTTGGTGGTGTGAATCCCTCTCTGACTTTCCTGCAGGCTTCGGTGCTGCAGTGGCATATGTGTCTGTCCGGTGCTTTTCTCTGCCTCTGTTTCCATATTCTTCAAAATTCACAATGCAAATGTTTACAGAGAGCAGTGTGTGTCTCTATGATACTCATGAAAACCCCAGACATAAGAAAAGTCCATCCCTCACTTCTTTGGATAACTCTGCTTGTCACAAAATGCTTGCACAGACATCAGTTCCGTCTGTCAACCCCCAGTGATGTCACAGAGGACATTGATGGATGTCCCAGGTTTAGTGACCACACCTTGATTCTGGTCTATCCCCCTCCAAATTCAAAATTTACCCATGAACCCATATTATTTGACCATGTGAAGTGGTTGTTCCTCATTTTCTGTCACATAATAATAATAATAATAATAATAATAATAATAATAATAATAATAATAATAATAATAATAATAATTTTAAGAGATTAGCGGATCTCTTTGCTGACTGAGCTTCACGACCTCCTTCCTCTGCCGCCTCCCTTCACCACCTTCCTTCCTACAATAACCATCATCATCACGTTACTGCCAATTAATACGCAAATTCCGCTAATGTGACCTTATTCATCAACTCTGGCACATCCCCACGGTGTTAGGTGTTAACCACACACAGTTGCATCTGCTGACAATCCTGATAATGAAATCTCCCCGTTTGCATTTCTCCAATCAAGGGCATGACAAAAAAAGGGGTTTATTATTCATAAGGGAAATGTAATTTGAGTTAGTGTGTGAGACAACTTCTGAGCCTCAGTAGAGAACATTGAATAGTAAAGAGGATTAGAGGTTCCATATTATGCAAAATTTACTTTACCATTTTCATTTTAAATATGTTTGTCGTGCCTGCAAGTGAACTCCTCAGAAAGGAGAAAACTCTTTGCTTCTTTTGCATGTTTGACTTTTCAGAAAAACGTGTGATAAAGCACTCACTTCTGGGGGGAAAAAACAATCCCTTTTGACATCACAAGAAAGCACCCTCCAGGGTTGAAGCAGCACCCTGACCAGGTGACGGCTCTGCCTCTGACAAGCCGAAGGTCCAAAAAAAGCAGCAGGTTTAGCAGGAAGTTGATATCAAGCTTCTTCTTTTTGTTCCATAAAACTGGATTATCTTTCAGTCTTTAATCGATTGTGAAAATGTATGATATTGGATGTTAAATGCAAGGGGAAGTGCAGTCTCCTTGGAGAGGATAAGAACGGCATGAAATCAAATGATCCAAACCAGACATGAGGAGCTTTTTTCAGCAAATCTTTCTTCTGAGACAATAAGTTCAAAAAAATAATAAAAGAAATAATAGAATTAGGCAGTCAGGGAACATGCTGTGTCCTCTAAATCTTTAACCAATCTAGGAAGGCAGACAGACAGGCTGCTTCTTTAAATCACAAACACACAAGCAAAGACACGTTTTTCCGAGACTGAAAACAAAACAAACCTTTGAAAATCAAACCCCAAAAATAATAAATAAACCATCATTGTTGACAGGTGCAAATTTTCTTTAGTGTCTATTAAATTAGATTCCCATGGTTTCTTCTGCTCTGACTCACCAGACTGATTCTGTTTTATATGGGGAGTCCACTCCAATCCCTTGTGCAACATTCAAACTGGACTGGGCAGCCCTTTGAGTACTATTTACTTTGGAATTTTCGATTTCCCCGAGGGTGTCAGAGACGAGCCGAGGACGGGAAAACGCTTGTTCCGTGTGGTGACCGTCTCGCACAACCGTGATGACGAGTTTCTGAGGCAGCATCAGCTCGAGGGAAGAGGAGAAAGACAAGGAGGAGGAGGAAGACGAGGAGGTCCAGGCTTGTCATCCGCAGCTGGGACTGAAAACACCTGGGTGTCCAAGAATTGACCTGTGGAAAAAGTGGCAATTTTGGAAAGCTTCAATTACAAACATCTCCAGTCGTCCTGGATGTACGAAAACCAATCAGATGCTTTTCAGTTGGCAGGACACTTTTAAAATGCTGAGGGGAAACAGGAAGTGACTGTCTGTTCAGATGAATGGTAAAGTCTCCATCCACTGCAGGCGCTTTGCTGCTTCCTTTCAACTCTTTCTTGCAAGATATTCATTTTTTGTCTCATAAATTGTCTTTTAAATGGGTGGATATGGGACCTTTAAAGCATAATGAGGAAAAAGACAGAGCGAAAGTGCTGTCAGCATCCACAGAATCCCTCCGAAACCCAACTAAAATCAGTGCTTTCCATAAAACAAGAAAAACAGGGGGGAAAAGCTAAATTCAGATCATTCAGCCACCAAAAGAGGCTGCTCATGTGACCTTTGCAAAGTTGCAAAGAATGTGATTGTGCAAATAAATAAAGCGCACCTAGAATAACTGGCGACCTCAAGGACTCCATCTGTGTCTCTCGCCTCTGCACACACACACACACACACACACATGCACACAGTGGCGATGAAACCCTCGGGGCTCTGATCTAAAAATAGCATCCGGCAGAGTCATAAATCAATGGAACGGCGAACACGTAACCTTTACATACGAGCGGCGCAGCGCGGTCACGTGATGGGAATGTAGGACAAAAATATCAACAATGCCCAGAAGCAGTGAACATCACACACTCACTCACACACTCACACACTCACACACACACATACTGAGTGGGTCACAGCAACGCTCCGTTGTGACATTTGTGTTGCCGTTAAACGACTAAACCTCCCATGTTTCCCCTGCGTGTCTCTGTCACGCACATGTGATGGTGAATCTTCTGCAGTTGGCCTCCAGCTTCCCAGCTGTCCCCTTGTCCCACTTCCCCCATTTGACCCACTGTTTGCCTCATCTGGGCTTTTTCTTATTGTGTGTGTGTTGTCCAGTAATCTTATGCACACAAAGTCGTCACCACTTGCCGCAAAGCAGAAGATCACGCATGCATTTCCCAAACGGAGCAGCTCATGGATGCTCTGACTCTCTAGTTTTACACTTATTTTTCCATGCAAGTTCAAAAAACTCTCACACTAACACTGACCGGGGGGGATTTTTCATCCAAAGCAAACAAACAACTTTTGCAGACAAAGGCGTCCATTTGAAATCTTTAAGGGATGGCGACGGGGGGAGGGGGAGTTCTGCACATTTCTGCAGGGAAAAGACACGCTCTTGTGTTTATGTTCCAGTCGTCAGCCGGGTGAGTTGATGGTAATTGAATGGACATCTGTCGAGTGGTCAGCGCTGCGTGTGCAGGCAAAAAAAATAAAATAATGTAGGGCAGCGTGTGTGCACGTGTGTGCGTGCGACCGCTGGCCAGCGGGCCGCAGCGTCTAATTATGACTTTTTATCATCGGGGACAAAAAGGCTGCAGCTCCATTTTAGGGAAGGGCGAAGAGTATTTTTCTTCTCTTGTCACTCGCTGGCAGAGGTAGTGAAGTATAACCTCATCTTGCCTCCTCTCTGGCTCGTCACGGGGCTCTCTCTCCCTCTTTTTTTTTTTCTTTAAGAGAGAAAATAATTTACCACGCTCCAGTCCAGGAAGTAGCTCACAACCGTCACAAATTGTGCATTTTAGCCGCGAGCAAGAACATCTCGGTAAAGGCCTCGGAGGCAAAAATCCCAGCGGCCGTTTTCCCTACAGCGGACATGCTGAGAGATATCCGACTTCTCACGCTGCCAAACACAACTGACTGCGGGCTGCACACAAAAGCTGCAAACTAGGGAACGATACGGTGGGAAAAGCTCAAGCAAACGAGGAGCACAGCCGTTCACTCTTCCCATGCTGCCTCCCTCTGGTTCCGACTCCAAGAGGAACTACATTTTACCTTCTTGTCACGCTGAAAACAGACTCCAGCCGCTGGCAAAGTACCACCACCCACACCTGGCGGGCAGACCCCCTGTGCGACCGCCTGTTCTGTCTTTGTGTCTCAGTGCAGCAAAACAGAACACAGTTCTAGAAACAGATTTCTTTTTTTTTCTTCTTCTTTTCTTTAGCGCACTGAACGAAAGCCGGAGACAGAGACTGTAAATCTGGAGCAGAACCAACGAACCGCATGTTGCTCAGGTCGGCGGTCCACAGCTGCTCAGCAGACCTCTTCACACTCTGATGGAAGCCAAGAGTTGAGATTAAATATAATGTGTATGGATAGATGGCTCTGCCATCTAAATCTGATGGGCCTGCACGTCTGGATCTTGACTGATATGATACATGAAAGGGCAACAAATGGTTTCTCTTACTCCCAGACAGCCGGCTCACTTTCTCCTCTCCTAAAAATGCTGTGTGAGGGGTTCTTAGAAGTAGGGGGAAAGAAGGTGTCTCAGACACATAATTTGAATGTAAACTTCCATTTTCAACATCATGTTCTGTTCATTTCAACGGCTTCTTTCTCCACCCCGGCCCACTTTCCATGTCCTGTATCCACCCTGCTGTAGAAGTGTAAGTCTGGTTTATTTAACGCTGCTTGGTCTGTGCATTTTAAAATCCCAGAGTTCACTGTGCTGCTTTATTCAGAGCAAGCAGAGATTAATTTAACATGAGTGGGTGCAGGAGGAGGAGGCGGCGGCGGCAGTGAGATTCATTCATTCAGGGAGAATATTCAGGACAAACACTCGCAGAGAGTTCAAACAGGCTCGGCTGCCCTGGACCAGGTGTGACGGGAAGTGACAGAAGAGGCAAGAGCATCTCTTCTGCACTCTTCAGTTAAAACAAGAGTCGAGTTTTTAATGAGAAATGTGTCAGCGTGAGCCAACGATTCTTATTAAAGCCTGCAGAGGTCATGAGGGAAGAGAGTCGGCTCCTGCTGCTGTCAGTGTAGAATTTCAGTTCATTAATTTTGAAAGTGCTCAAAAATTAATGAAAACAAACATTGTAGGAATGAGCGAGTTGGGCTCCACTAACGATCTGGTCAGAATTAGCCGGTGTGCATCACATGTGGACTTCTTGATCAGCGCAATCTGCCCGTTTGTTCATGATTTTTTTTTGTCTTTCATTCTGGCTCCGTCCGCATGTTTGCAGGGGGCTTTTGATGCTGAGCTCACGTCCTCTGGCTTCCCGTGTTGGCATATGGACGGGGCATGACGCTACGCGGCCTAAATATAACTCAGCTGCAACCTGCAGGTTTGTTTCGACGGCCCCCGACTGGAATAGATTTAAACATGAATGAAGCAATGAATTCAGATAAAAAATGTAAAATAAAAAGTGAATGGATCGGCGGCGCGATGAAAGCGCAGCTGTGTTCCGCAGTCGTTTGAAGTGATTGGCTCTCCGTCAAGGCACGGCGTGCGCCTGGCTGACAGGCGAAGGCGGAGAATGGGTCGGGGTGGGGGTTGCATAATTACCGATGCAAACTTAATCTGCATGGTTCCCCCCCCTCCACCCATCGCCAACACCCCCCAAACCTCCATTGAACTCTTCCCTGCACTGGAGATGTGCGGTCGGAGCTCTTCCAGCAGTTCTGCTGTGCAGCAGGTTGAACTTCCGCCTCTGGTAACGGAGTCGATCCATCATTCATTTGATAATCACTGCAGCTCAAAGGCGCATTAGATGGGTATTTAGAGTGGCTGATGGAAACGCTTGTTCTTGATAAAACGCCAGCCTTCTGAAATCAGACAGTGACAGAATCATGAGAACATCTCTGCAAGACCACAGTTTGTCTTGTCCATCTTCCTGCAAGTCATTTCCTATCCGCTTGGATTCTTGTTGATGTTGATTCAGCATTTTATTTTCAGAGGTTTATCTTTTTTCCCTCTCTCTCCTCAGCTTTAAATAACTCAAAAGCATCAACTTTTTTACTTAAGGCTAAGTTTGCAACATCAGTCACTCAAAGTGTGGCAGAATAATGTGGGAACCAGAATGTGGAGTCTCCATTTCTGTTGTGCTATTTGTTGGAGTTGACGTTTTGATTTGAGTCTCTCTGGATGGATGTCATTAGGAGCTGATGCTAGTTTTAAAGAGGAGGATGTTGCAGACTGTCCACAATTATCTTTCTGTTGTCTGTTGGTTATCATTTCAAGTGATCAAATGGACAACGTTACGAATAACTCTCGGAAAGATTTTTTTATTTATTTATTTTTTAGTTAAGATTTAGAAGCTAATAGACATACCAGTAAGTTGTTGACACAACCCGCTAGGCGCATATCTGTGAAAATTCTCTCTTGTGTCTTTCGACAAAAGCGGTTTTAAGTGTGGAAACGGGGCCGGCTTTCATTCATCTCCATTTAAAGGCAAATTACTGTGGAATCAACACGAGTCTCTTTCAGAAACTAAATATGGATATTAGGGAGTCATCTGGGCCCTCCTGCGCAGCACAAGAGGCCAGGCAGGGCGCCGGCGGTGCCAAAAATACCTGCTGTTTCTAATATCCCCAGGAGAAAAGACTGAACACCAGCAGTGAGGCGGCGACGCCACACGTGGAAAAAAAAAAAGTTGAAAGGAAATGATTCATAAAGCTTATGGGAGCCGGTTGGCAGCGCCTGCAAGAACAGTAAGTCCCTGCAGGACGGCAGGATTTGGCAGCGCAGATGTGAGCAGAACTGTCTTTTAAGACCCGAGTGAGTGTACACAGCAAATTAGGAGAAAGGGGAAAAAAGGATTGCAGATTGAGAAAATAGAGAGATAGTTGAAGGGACAGGATGAAGATGGAGTAGAGGAGGAAAAAGGAAAGGGATGAAATGAGGCAGGATGCAAACAGACGACATCCAAGGAAAACAAGGCCGGGAGGACGGCAAGCCGAGCGAGGAGCCGGAGGGAAGAGCAGCCGCAGGGCCTCGGCGGCAGCAGCGTGGCCCACTTGTGATCTGAGAAATGTAAATGAGAGCCGGAGAGAGTGGGAGTGCGCAGACAGGTTGTGACACAAATCGGAAGGACGGGAGTTTTCGGAGAAGAGCTGGATGCTGATAAACAGGCACAAACAAGGTTGCCGTCTTTGCTCCCAAACCTTATTTGGTCATCGGTTCGGGGGCCGCCAGATCAGCGGCGGCGGTCGGATCCGGTGCGGAATGACAAGCAATAAAGGGTCAGAAAACATAAACACGTGTTGTCCTTCGCTGTGGGACAGGAGACACAAGGCCTCAGTGAGTGGAAACTGCTTCCAGGAGATGTTGCACAATCTACAACTTTCAGAAACTTTACAAAATAAGTCCTATGTGACATTTTATTCTTTTTCTGCTATATTGTTTGCTGTTTTGGTTTTATACCATTATCGCCTTGGAGAGTCCAGAGAAATATGTTTTATTTCGCAAGCACATCTCTGAGAAACAAAGCTCAAGGACTCCTGCAGGTCCTCAGACTTCAAAGGACAAAAAGATGAGAAATGTGTTGTTATTATCAAAATGGTTGCAGAAGTTTGAGTATTGAGGAGTTTGAGGATAAATTTCCTTAAACTGAACATGCAAACCTGTCAGCAACAAAAATATTCCTTCATTCTCTTTATGCTCCAATTGCTCCACTTCTCAATAATTTATTTATCTTTCTGTTAAAACTGAAGGCTGGAAAAAGGAGAATTAAATTAATTAACAATATCGCAGGGTCTTGTTTCATTTCTTAACATATTGGAGTTTTTAGTTTTTTGCTTGCTCGCAAACAAAGTCCTCATGTTCAAACTTTCGGTTTAATAAAAAGGGGAAATGCTGGAGACTGAAAAACGTAAATGTCCATCAAAGTTTGCAGCAGGGTCCTTAACTGGATTCTGTTGTTGTTGTTATATAAATATGGAAAGTATAGAGAGACAAGGAGCGAGGGCAATGAATCACGAGCCAAGCATACAAAAATATCATGTATTCACGACAACTTGACCCAATAATCTGCAGCCGCTTTTATTTTAAGCGGAATAAAATTCCACCAGTCTGATATTGTAAAACAAAAGAATTGTTCAGTTCTGTTTTGGGTTTCTTCTCCTCCACCAATACTGCAGGATTACTCCGGCGCTCAGCTGCACAGTTAAAGCCCCGCACTTGCTCCGCAGCTCGAGCTATACATGACCGAGAAACCGTAAATCACATCAGGCTGTGCTGAGTGCTGCATGCTCGCGCACGAGCGCGTGCGCACGCAAAGCAATTCCTTTTAGGAGCCCAGGCAAGAAACATCTGGATACCATCCTCGTCTTTCTCCCATAAAGACCCCTAATGTGCAAGCGGCTCAAAGCAAGATTTGACTTGAAGGAGGGGCGCGCGTGCACATGCATATGCACACACACACACACACACACACACACACAAGCAGGCACAAGGATAACAGCTGAAACTGGAGCAGAAAAAATAAGGAGTCGCTGGAAGTTGGAGTTTAGATGTAAAGTGAAGGGCTCCACTGCTTTGTAGGTGAAATGTAGAACATCTTCCTTCCCGCTTCAAACGCAGAGCCCGCTGTGCTGAAACAGGCCGGACGCCACATCGAGGGCCAGGAAACCCAGCCGGGGCCCTTTGATACCTCAGACACCTGGACACCCGGGGGACGGTGCGCACGTCCACGCAGGCACCACCAACCTTCTGGAAGCGTAAGCCGTCGAGTTCAAAATCTGGCCATTTTCAATCGGCTTGACGCGACTCGCCAAGAGAACAGAGCGAGTCTATGTCGCGGCTTACGGTGCTCCAGATAGGACCGCGCAACACACCAACAAGCACGCACACACTCCCAGTAAACACCACTTGCAGACAGGCACACATGCCGCTGATGTTAGCGTGACTGAGTAATTGCTTCTACCTGCTGTGATCCCGAAAAAAACAGTGTTCTGATGAAGGCTGGAGCTCCACGCTTGGCAGCCAGTGAGGGAGTTAATGGCCGAGGGCTAATTGCCACCGATTGTGCTTGCGTGGCTTTCTCCCCCTCCTCAACCCCCACTTTTCTCTTTCTCCCCTCTCACGCTAATGCTTCACAGACTTTTAGCGGCTTTCAGATGGAGCCGATACTCGGCACGGTTGCCATCTCGCGTGGGTGAAGGCTACTGTCTGATGCTATCGGCTGGGACAGATGTGCACCGCTCTTCTTGTGGTGAAAGTGTTCTGTCAGTAGCTCCTGGGCCAATTAAAAGGACTTCAAAAGACTGAAAACAAATACCCGTTTGCTTTAGCCTGATAAAAAAAAAAAAACTAGCTTAGCCTAACTTAACATGATAATGCGGGTAAAAAACTTTTATTAGCATTTTTTTGGATACTGGATTTGGATGTTTTTTTGTTTTTTTTTTGGTATCGTTTCAAAAGAAATGCCAGCATCAATAGTTTTTCTCAGCGGACAGCGTGTTTGCACTTCACTTCCAACTCTCTCTGGTGAGAGTTTAACATAGCAACTACCAACATGCAAGGCTCCTTGCGCCAATAGGAAGCCTCGAGCTCTGGCTCTTGGCTGAAGCAGCAGCAACAAATCTGATTGGTCCACTTGATTGTCGCAGAAAGGTTTATCACCTTCTAAGTATTTACAAATGCTTTCCATGGGCTCTTTACCAGGCTGGTGTGTGAGATAAATCCAAGGGATTTAAGAAGCGTTCCATCTGGCACAGCATGTTCAGTTTTCTTGAGAATCGTGAGCAGGGAAGTCATTTTCCCATCGAAATCTTGCCGGAATAGAAGGCGCAGTGCAAAGATTTCTTGTTTTGATCTCTATTATCACTTAAATGGAAAAGCAATAGAGGTCAGTGCCCCCCCGTCAGTATCGCTGATCCTGTAATCGTGCAGTCAATTCAGGAAGAATCAAACATCTCCTGCCTTCGGCAAAGGACTCAGCGCCGAGTGAAAGAACAGTGTCACACATGCTGCGTTGCTGCACCGCCTGCAGTGAAGCCACTAACCCACTGCAGGGCTGCAGCTGCAGTAAGTCGCTGATAGATGAGTCGGAAACAAAACTGCAAAGACTCTGCAGTTCCCCTTCCAAAATCTGCATCCATCAAACGGAACCAGCACCCAAAGTGACCTCCATACAAACAAAAACCACATATTAAAACAGTAGGTCCGTCTCTCTACCTTATACCCTCTGGTTGTGTGTTCAGCACATTTCTCAATATGCTGTTCTGGCAAAAATAAAAAATAAAAAAAAAAGGCTGTTTTTATTGTCTTCAACATTTGCATCATAAAATGCAACGTGGGGCTTTGACCTCAAGAGAGGTGTGCGGTAAAAATAATAACAACAGAAAAAAACATTAAAATACATCAAAGCCGTAGCTGAGTGTTCAAAGCTGCTCTCAGCAGGACATTTGATATTTTGGTAGCATTAGCAGCTCTGGTGTTGCTTTACTGGCCGGTGTTGGGGGGGTCACAGGCGGTATACGTCTATTTTGGGACCTTTGAAGATGAAGACATGGCAAGCGCTCAGCTGTGTGCAGATCCGGGGAGTCTTCCTGTATTTCTGTCCAATTCACTACAAAGACAAGGGGGAAGTGTTGGATGGCACCAAGCACACCTGCCTGGAAGACACACATCCGCGCAACATCCTAACGAAAAGAAATGGAAAAAGAAAACATGCTTGCACGTGCACACACATGTGCACACTTTTTGACTTTGCTCTTCACAAGGTTATTTATTATGGCACATGGCAAAGTTTCACAAACACACACACACACAAAGTCAGAATGCCATCAGTCATTTGTGCAGCTGCATGATGTGGCCCTCCAGGAGGGTTCCTGGAGGGAGGGGAGCCATGAAGGGGACACGTTCAACCTCAAGCTTGTGCAGCGAGTAGTTGCAGTCCTTGTCCAAAGTCTAGAGAAAACGGTATTAAATGGAGTGGCCAAATGTGCAGTATCTGCAGACTTCTGCAATCTGCAGGCTCCTGTTTGTATGCCAGTCACATCCGTGCTTCAGAGCTCGATCGTCTGCCCAGTTGCACATTTACAAAAAACAAAAACAAAAATGTGTTGCATTGTGCAATTACAAAATAATCGCTGCAACTTAAAAAAAATATGTGGGGCACTTATGTAATATGTTTTCTTTTGTTTGTTTTGTTTTTTTTAAACAAAATATGATTTCCTAATCCCTAATCTGACTCCCACAGGCACAAAGTGCAACCCCAGCGAACCCTCTAATCTGGGGCATCTAGCTGCTTTTTTTTTTAAACCCAAGGAAATGCTTTAAAAGCCTAAAACCCACATACACACACACACACACACACACACACACACAAACACACAGATGGGACACTAACCTCTTTCTGTCACGAAGACTTTATCAACAGCACAGATAAACAAAAAAAGGACTAACAACTACATCTAATGGCAACATCGCGCTGAACAGCTCTGAGCTTTCAGTGTCTCTTCTGTTCACTTCGAATATTCCTAACCAATGGGAACATTTGCAGGAGCGATGATACTCGTGCAAGCGTTACATTCTTCCAACAACTCCGATTTAAAAATTGGGAAAAACTGAGTCTTTCTCCAGTGCGCTAAGTCCTCCACTCGCACAGAAACAAAAGGCTGCAAACTGCATGTCGTCCACAAACACACCCGAGTGCTCGTTTATCCCTCGGGTGTCCTCCACCGGGACTTTCTGCTCTCCTTCTGATTCAGAGTCTCCGTTGACGTTGTGGCGTACGAAAGTGCGAGACGCTCGGATGCCCACGACTTCCCCCGTGGGACGGAGGGGCAACATCATCAAGGGACACGTCTTTAATTAAGTGTCAAATCCTTCCGGACATCTTACTCAACAGGCCACATCGGAGCACTTTTGGGGAAAAGATGTTGCCTGCGCGCAGCACCTGGCCCCATAAACGGGAGACGCTAAATGATCTGCGCTGTTTACTTCCACAGCGATCCACCGCTCCTTGTGCATAAATGACGGGAAGACAACTGGGTCGTAAAAGCTCCTCCAACATCCAGGTCGACCGCAGGCCTCAGACAGCTTGAAAAGTTTTACACACACAGGAGGAGGAGTGAAAACAAGTGCTGACCCCGTTTTCTGCGTGCAGGACGTTGCTCAAGCCGGGAGTTCAAAGGAGAGACGGAAATTATTGTTGACGAGGGGGGAAAAAAATGAGCTGTTAATTATTGTTCATCGTCATTGAGCTCCGAATCAAACAATCCAAAAAAATCTGTGTTTATTCACGTGTGACCCTGCTCGCCACAACCTCTAGCAGATGAACGTTGGCCTCTGCTCTACCTCAAGGCTTTCAGATCTGCGGCCAGGACGAGACCAATATGCTAGAGTTCATCTCAGGATCAGAGGGAGCAGATGGAAGCAGCCGAAGAGTCGACGTGTTAAACTTAAACACGGAGCAGAGCGAGCGGCGGACACCTTCGATAGACTCTGAATTCAGACTGAGAACAAGAGGCAGTGGGTGAAAGGAAAAAAGAAGACATGACAGCTAATAGAGCAGAACTGTGTGGGGGAGGGGAGGCTTTGGTTCTTGATGCTGCGCTGTGCACCCCCTGTGGATCCTGATGGAAAAAACAACTTCAGTTTCTTCTCTATTAGAGGGCTAAAGGTTATTGCTTTCTTTTATTAAAGTATGTAGAAAAACACCTTTCTTATGTATTATTTTGGATATTGTTCAATCATTATTACTTCCCTTTAGGGTTGTTGGCCAGATTTTCAATTTTGGGTTGGCAAGACATAACTGGTATTATCATGCCATTAACTCAAACACTGGAGGGAAAAAAAACAAGTTTTCTTAAAAAATGATTTCAAATTACAAACAGAAACTCAACATTCAAAACCAACATTGCCCTCCGGAAAGGGAAATATCTCACAGCTGCCTCTTGACAGAAGTGGGTCTCTGACAAATAATGCACTTTGGTAGTATGCCCGGCAGGCAATACAGGAAGGGGGGGGGGAGACAACAACGACACAACAGACGGCTGAAAAATTCCACAGTTGTGTCAGAAGATAGATAGTAAACATTTACACTCCCACATGCACAGCTGCACTGTTTCACAGAACAAATGTATGCATCAGAAATGTCACTTCACTCCTCATTGCTTACTCAATTATAACAGGCAGACATATGGAAAAATAGTAACACCCTGTTGGATGCAAAAACAGTTTATTTGGTCTGTGCATGCAACACAATTATATAAGAGGGCTATCGTATACGCAACATGGAAGAATGAGAGACACATCAACAAGTCATTTTCAACATGGGTGAAATATGAATTATTTATCTTGGCTTTGAGACTGTAATGACCTCTGTAATGTATGCTAAAAAAGAAAAAAAGAAAAAAAGAATAATAACATAGTAGGAAATAAATAAGGTTCAATGTCAATCACTATTTAATATTGAGCTCCATCCACTTTGCCAAAATATATCCAGCTGTACTTTAGACCTCTACGTCACTCTTTGAGGCTGATACTAATCAGGTTATGTTGTTTCCGTCGAGGCTGAAGAACACAGACACTGTCAGCTGTGTGATGGCTTTTATCCACGCTGCCCAGCACCCAATTACCCCTTCTCTCCTCACTGGCAGCTTTTGAAGGGTGTTTGTAAAAGTTACATACCACAGACTGCACAGCTCAGGTGACACCCTATTATAAAATTCACAGCTTCATTATACAGTGGCATAATTAATGTCAGTCATTCATTAGGGCATGCCACTAGTTTCCCTTGTTGATTTATTCACTTTTCAGTGTCTAAAACTAAGAGCCCACTGCTAGACTACCCTGATGAATATGTAGTATAAGCGCCAGCTCTACAGTATGTCAGTACTAAAAGCTAAGTGTTTTTCATTAACAACTTAATGTCTATGTAAAAGTAACAAAGTTCTAGTTGTTATTTTGTTGTAAATGTAACTGTAAATATTTTTAACCTCTTAAAAACGATATTTGTGTAAAAAATCTACCAAATGGGTGTGTTGTGCAGCTGCCGATCTTGGTGAGGTAAGCTTGTTTTTTTTAATCAACTTGTCTACCAAGAAACCTTTGAATTGTAAATATGGACCTCATGTTGTGTCCTGAATAAAGTCTAATGACAACAACAATATTTACTGACTCACTTATAAGTTTGTATGTATTGTGGCGGCTGTGGAGAGCGGGACGCTCCCCTCAGGCCACAAAGCATTATGGGGGAATTATGTTGGGGAGTTGCGTTAATGGTTATGGTTAAACTGCAAGTGTGCGAGTGTTTGTGAGTGTGTTTGTGCATGGTTTATGTTCTGTTGGTGTTGCATGTCATGCTTTGTTTGTCGCCTGGGTTTGAACCATGAGTGAAAGTGTATTCAGTTTAAGTTAGCCCCCGGCTGCCGCCATTTTGGGGTGTGTTCCAAAAAGTCAAGTCGCAAAATAAAAGGTGACGTTAATTTGACGCACCAACAGCAAAACGGCGCTTGAGTCGTTCTTTGTGAAATCCCCACCGTATTTCTATATACTTATAAGTTTCTATCTATCATTTTCATTTTTTCGTTTCATCCACATATCTGATAAAAGAAGACACAAATATCTAAACGTTTCATTTTACATGTGAAATGGAAAAGCTTTTAATGACCTAAAATTCCATCTATCCATCTATCTGTCTGTCTGTCTGTCTGTCTGTCTGTCTGTGAAATACATTTGTAAAAATCTGAAACTTTTAAGTTCTAAATCAATAGGTAATTCATTAATTTGTTTATTCATTTATTTATTTGTTTAAAATGGGCAATCGTCAAACTCTTTCAACGGACGTGTCCTTCGGATGCTGCACTGCCATAGCAACGCTCTGACTCTTCGATGACGTACTAATGCTGCGACGCTTCATCCTGCCACGTCACCTCTGCGAGACTCGTGTGTTTGTTTTGCTTCCGCGTTGCCGCCGCTGCCGCCGCACCGAGTCTCTGACAACGACAACTCTGATGTTCCTCCGAGCTCGTTGCTGCTGAACCTCCACCGAACGCGGGCGACGATGACGGCGGAGGATTTCGCGCGCCTCCCGGCGCAAATGTGGGACAAGGTGCTGTCGAAAGTGAGGAAAGCGGTGGTCTTCATGGACGACAGGTGCGCCGAGGCGCTGCACTGGTGCGGCGGCGCCTCGCTGCTCCTGGAGGCTGGAGCCAGGAATGTGCGGGAGTTCTCCAGCTTCGAGGCGTGCGGCGAGAGCGAGCCCAAAGCTGTGTTCGTGGTGAGCACGCTACTGAAGGGCCGAACGGTGGACGTCATCAAAGACATCGTGTCCCTCAGCCGCCTGCAGTACTGCGTGGTGGTCACCGCCGTGCCCCACTCTGTGCACCTGCTCGCCAACGGCGTCACAGCGGAGATGGAGAGTAGCCCCGTGTTCGAGCAGTTCGAGGAGAAGCTCTGCGAGTGGATGGGCAACATGAACTACACGGCGGAGGTCGTGCACGTCCCCGTGACGTTCGCCCCCGTGTCGCAGCAGCTGATGCTGGCGCCCGCCTTCGCTCACCTGTTCCCGCTGCTCCCGCCTGATCTGGAGGCTGTGAACGCGCATCGTCCGGAGAAGAAGAGGTTCGCCAGTCTGGCGGACATGGACGTGCACTCGCTCTCCACGGATCTCCAGCTCCAGATCAAAACCTTGGCCTCGGCCCTGAACTCTGTGTTCGAGGCCACGGGCACCAGGGAGGAGAGTTTCGCTGTGGGCCCCCTGAGTCGAATCCTTGCAGGAGAGCTGGCCAGTCACCCTCAGGCCAAGAACCGGAGGAAGACTGCGCCTAACAAAGCCTCCATCATCTTTGTGGACAGGACCATGGATCTAACAGGTGAAGCCTGTTATTCTTTGTTATTGTTCATTAGTGTAGTTGTGCAATGGCCGACATCATTGCTTGCGTAATTTATCACAGCAAGAATTTGTACTGACAGACTTCTGACAAATTGTGACGTGTAATCTTGGTCCTTTTTCAGGAGCTGTGGGTCATCAGGGCGACAACCTGGTGGAGAAGATCCTGACAGTCCTGGAACCACTGCCGGGTCATGTGACTGACGTCCAGGTGGACATGCTGGAGCTCACAAGTGTGCAGCGAACCATCCATTCCAAAAACACTGTGGCCCCTGGCTGCCTGGCACAGACCCAGTAAGTGCTTTTCTAATGCGTGGTTGGTGAGAGTTAACTGGTATCAGTTTGGAGGGGTCAAAGGCTCGGTGATGCCTTCATAAAGCATGTAGTCAAACACCTCATACTTTCTGGCTGTGCAACAATGCAATTTTTATGTATGTCTATGTTATTTGTTTAACTAAAGAGCTCAGAGATGAATAACAAATCATGCATTTCCTCAACAGACAGACTAGGAGTGTTTAAGTTTCAGCTCCTAAAAGTTCTCAAAAGAACAAAACCTGGCAAACACAATAAATCAAACCTGGCAAAACACAAACTGTACGATCAGGATGCTTAAAATTAAACATTCACGTCACAAAGAAAATGTAAAAATCATGCAGCAATATGTACATTACTTCATGTGTTCATTTAGATGTTTCTGCTGATGTGCGTGTGCCAAACGCAGCCTAATTTGGAATTTTTGTTCAGCACATTAGTAGCAAATATTTAACCACCTCAACATTTCCCCTAAGTGCCCCTTAAAAAAACACTATTAGTAAAAGAAAAAAACAAAAAAAGTTACCCCCCTCGACCCCCCCACAATTAGTTGCCAATCTAAAAAGTTGCCGTTGCAACCTGCGCTCATTCCTGTCATCAACCTTTTTTTCTCCTCACAGATTTTCGTCTAATCCGAACAATCGTACGCAACACAAAATCTACACTGACACACACACACTCATGCACGCACACGCATGAGTAGCCTCCTCGGGGTGAGTCGAGTGGCACATGACCAGGATTAGGTGCCAGTTGCTCAGTGAAGCTCGCCCTCAGATTTGGCAGCGCGGATGCACGTGTTGGCCGCCTGCAGCGGGGCTGCTGTACACGGCGGGGATTAGTCCTACATCATGTGTTCCGCTCGCACATCGCCTCCGTTCATGTGGCTGCGGGACGCCGAAAGGAAGAAGAAGAAGCAGAGGAAGAGTTTCTGCCTCTGAAAGTAGAGAGTGTTTCGAGACAGGTGACGGGGGGTTCTGCTGTAGTGGAACCAGCCTCAGGTCTTTTTGTTCAGCCTTGGCCGGTCACTGTGTGAATTGTAGCAGATAATCTGAGCACAGCGGGAGCAGGTTGCACCGGCCTCCTGACGTCAGGCTCCAAGTCTGGGGCAAATGTCAACCTGATGCTAGCAGAACACCTCCGGAAGAATGTCTAAAGTCCGGGCAGTGCTTCTTAACATGTTAGATGCACAATCACAGCAATGCAAAGCTGCTGCGTGCTCCCTGAAAAGGAAACTAATTAGGGCAAACCCAAACATGAGTATTATGTAATATTTTCATGTTAGCTGAGAAGGTATTTGTATTGTAGAAGTGTAGTTTTTTTTTAATGAGGCTACATCACTGATTTTATTTTTTCATAAAATACATTTTAGGTAAATATTCAAAGAATGTGTAATAAATAATAGTTTTGTTGTTTCTTTGACAAAGACTCTGCAAATTCAGGGGAAATAGAATTTTCTCAAAGCTGCACTCTGGAGTCACAGTGGCACAGCAGTTGTCAGTCAGATTATTTTTGTCTGTATGTTTACATCATGTAAATGGAACCCTCGCTGGGTTGAGCATCCCAAGCATCCACCACAGTCCCCCCACCGCCCCCCCCTCTACGCAGCGCTTGTATGACCTGCAAGTCAAACAGAACAAATGCCTAGCAGGAGCTCAAGTCAGTAACAAAACAAAAGGAAAGAAATGATGAGACAGTGAGGAAGCCCTGCAGACTTTTGGCCCAACAAGGAAATCACTTCATGCTTTCATGCACAATTATTTTCCTCTCAAGTGGCAAATAATGGAATTGCATTTTCAGATTGAAATCAGGCCTCCCCCTTTTTCCCTCATCTCCATTAGTGCTGTCTGGTTGCTGCTTGTCCACTGTCACACTGCATCCATTGTAAAATTCTGTTTACTTCCACAGGCCGGCACTGGTTTTCTGTCTTCTCTTGGGAAATGTAGCAAATCTAAGCAAGCGTGTGTGTGAATGCAGATCCAAGATGCATGTGACTTTTAAAAACAGATGGAAACAGACTCAAGTTGCTAGTTTACGTCTGCATCATCCTGCAACGTTGAAATTGTTACGTCTAAAAGGACGCTTGTTTCTTTGGCAGCAGGTCGGAAGGTGCTTTCAATCTCTGCCTCGCGTCTTTGCTGTAAATAGAAGTGTCAGGCTGAAGCCTTCAGATATTGTCTGCGAGAGCTCCGGCAGGTTCAGGGACACAGCCAGGCGGCAGGGGTGGAAGCGTGGCCTGGCAGTAATGAGAAATGCTGCGGGGGGATGTGTGTTGCGCGATCAGGGCGACGCGGGATCAGCAGGAGTGTTATTGACGGCGCTATCTGCGAGCAGATGGCCCCGACGAGCCTTATCGCAGATGTTTTGGCCGATTGAAGTGGTGCCTGGGCACAGCAAGAAAGGAGCGGCGGAGTCCGGGTGCCTGCAGCTCGGCTCGGCATATAGGCAGAGTTTGATGTCAGTCACTTTAATGTGTTCAAGACGGCGGCTGCGGATGTTTTTGAGACGCGTTCTGCTCTTTTGGAGCCCTAATCTCTGCAGATTCCAGAGGAAGAAAGCGAGTTTCTGCGACCGGGGGATTGTTTTCTTTGCTGAATGCCGACTCTGCAAAGCGCCAACCTCTGCCGGCTCACTGCGGTTTGATCGTCTGTGTAATAGCTTTTCCTCCCACACTTTGTTTATATACCTATGATTAGCCGGGCTATTTTTAGCGCCGAACCTCAGCGTGTTTGGATTGGGTGGTGATACGGGGACCAGCTCGGCCCTTTTTTAAATGCTAGGTGTGGACCCTAAGTATGCTAAGTTTCCCTCCGATTCGTCCAGGGTGTATTATTACAGATTAGAACGACTCAAACATCTTGCGGGTGGTTGCAATTACTGGTGTGTCGTCGCCCGTAATGTGTTTAAGAGCTCCTCGTCCTGCCACTTAGATCTCACTTTGTGATCCTTGTAGTCGTGCCACAGAGAGAGAGAATATACATTGTGTAGGTTGACCCATCACACAGGCACACAACCGCTTCATGCACTTTCCTGTGTGCATCATTGCAAGATTGTTGTGATTGGAATTTCAGCTGAATCAACTGAATCAGTTGTCAGACCCAGAATGCCACAGTGTTGATTCTGTTTTTTTTTTGGGGGGGGAGCGAAAACATTTTCTCTTTTGTGTGAGACCACCTGAACTGCCTTTCAAACACTTTCACCCACCTCCCAAACAATTTGGGCATGTGGAAATTGCCACCCGGCGGCAGCAAAGCTGCTTAAAACACCTACCAGACTCGTCACTCACCCACAAACAGAGTCAAACACCTTCCAAACAACTTCTTCACATCAGCTTGTTTTGTTTAGTTTTCTCTGATTTCTGAGGACCTTCTATTTTGAGGCATTTCAATACTTTATAAGACCACTTATGGTCTAAATCCCCCCCAAAAAATGCCATAAAGGAACTCCCCAAAAACCCAAACAACAACAACAACCCAACATATTTAACAGGGTTCAGTGGTTCCCTGTTGCTCATCTGCCCGTCATGGATCTGCAGCGTGCCAAGACGTGGCGGTGAGCCCGTCGCGCTGTGTGCGCGCCCGTGTGTACGTTTGCGGCCGTGTACCTTGCCGCCCGCTCCGTGTAATCGGCCGCGCTCGGCTGCACAGCCCCCTTGTGATCCTGCGCAGGACGCAAGAACCAGACTGGCTGAGGACACAACTTTCCCTCTCTGCGGCAGGCTGAACCCTGTAGCCTTGTCATCTGGCCGCTGCCGACCTTGCTCCTGTGGTAGGAGCATGTGTGTATGTGTGTGTGTGTGTGTGGGTGGATGTACATGTGGGCAAGGCTGAGTACGGGTGGCCAAGGTGCTCTTGGGCCCCGCCTCCGGGAGCCGCGGAGTGCCGAGCCAGACGGAGCGGCCGACCGCACCCTGCCATGAGAAAACACAGCCGGGGCCAGTCTGGCCCTGCAGATCCTGCACTTTGTACCACCAGGAAGGAGCGAAAAAAACACCTATTTCTGTGCCGTATGGGGAAATGTGAGCGGGGTTTCAGCGGAGGGCCCGTGTGGGGACGGCGGGCGGAGTGAAAACAGCGATAGCGCCGAGAGCAGAGCGAAAATGACAGACGGCCGAGCCCTGTTTTCACCCCCGCCGAGGATGAAGAACTGCTATGAGAGCTGGACACGTTCACGCTCAGGTCTGGTCCCTCACCCGGCCTCTACTTAGTCACACATTTGTGTAGAGACGGGCCCTCAGAACCAGTGATTTGTAGGATGGTACTCTATTTTGGGACGTTTTCGAGGCTCCTTCTGAGAAAAAATATTCCTCTTCACTAACCGTCACATCATCCTCAGTCCTCGCTGTGGCCGGACCTGCAGGAAAATATGTAAATGAATAATAAATATCCCTGTGATAAATGCCTTGTCTCCAAGTATGTGCATGAATTTGTGCGCTGAGGGTTGTGTTGTGGTGATTTGTAAACAAGCCCGGCTCTTACTTTTAGAGTCGTGCCTCTAAAAATCTCCGTCATTTGTAACTAATTCAGTCGGTAATTATTATGAATGTCCTCGTTTCCAAAACGTGGGTTTCATTAACGTCTTTCACTTCAAGTGGGGGGTTGAGTCACCGCTTGTAAGTCTTTGTCAGTGTGTTTAGTTTCTTCAGTGTGTGTGTGTGTGTGTGTGTGTGTGTGTGTGTGTGTGTGTGTGTGTGTGTGTGTGTGTGTGTGTGCGTGTGCGTGTGCGTGTGTGTGTGTTCTCTCCTCTCCTCTCTTCCTGCGGAACTCCTCTCCCTCGTCTTCTCCCCATAAATCCGTTGGCTTATTCGTACCTCTTGCCAGGACACACAGGCGCTCAAGGCCAGGTCTGCTTTTCGTTCGGCCTCCTTCTTTCTCTCGCTTCCTCTCTCCGTCGTAATGGCGTGCTTGCTTACAGGACGTGGCGGAAAACGGCGTGTTTCCCCTCTCACTCGCCGTGCTCGGGATCGTTCCCTATGTGGTGCCGCACACACTGTGCCGTCTGTGCGAGTTGTGTTGCCATAAAATAAAAAAGTGCAGTTTTTCCAGGACTTGACTTGGAATCTTGGACTTCTGGAATTGCTTATCCAAAAAAATAAAATCAATCTCTGCATATTTAGCCCTCTGTTTACGGCCTCTCTTGTAAGAATGCTGCTGAATCTGAAGCTCTGTAGGACTTCTGATGGATTTAGAAGAGCACGAAAACCAGCGGAGCCTCAGTGCAACTTTTTTTTTAACAAGCCGTTTATGAAGTGGAGCAAGCAAAAGAAATAAAGCATGGACAGATTTCTTATTTCTGGCGAGTTGACGGACAGGATTGAGAGCCTGCGCGGACGCTTTGGAAACGCTTTTCCAAAGCAAAGCGATGCTCGATTGCAGGAGACGGCGCCGTACTCGTGAATATAACTTATGGCACAGGCGGCGGCACACTTCCAGAGAAAGAGATTTTGCTTTGACTTATTGTTTCACCAGAGGAGATCAAATGCAGTAAATCGTACTAATAGCGACGACTCCTGGAGGTGAGGTGCTAGTTGAGCAGCTAACGCCAGCTAGCTAGCTGCCGTTACAGCACAGCCTGTGTAGACACAGGAGCTGCAAATACAGACCCAAAAAAATAATAATAACAATAATAATAGCAAGAGCAAATAATTCCTAGCATGTTATAACATTCTAAGAGGGAGCTGATTCTGACTTCTAACCCGCCTTCTTGCTTTCAACCCCACGTGCGTGAAACACCAAAGACCACAAAGCCATTTCGCAGCATCTGCGGGTGAAACTGAAACGTATTGGCTCTGACGAACGCGAGCGAGAAAGAACAATGCAGAGAGAAATAAAAGACAGAAAGGGGGGAAGAAAAAAAAACCCTTGAGCAACTTGAGCCAGAGTGGAAAAATAAATAACAGCTAATGCTCGGTGCTTTTGAAATGTTTTTCCAAGCGAATCAAAAAATAAAGAAAAGGTCTGCTCGACAGCGCAATCGAACGACTTGTAGTAAACTGACCCTTTAGTGCCTTTCATCAGCCCCTTACCAGAAGAGTGACGCGGGCCTGAATCACAAAACATTTTCAATTGAAATACTCCAGAATGCGGTTCCACATGTTCGATTGCGTCAGAGCAAAGAAATAAGCAGTGACCTGCGAGAGACCCACGTAGACTTGCACGGTGTTGAGGCAGGAGGAGAGGGGAAGAGGGGGAGGAGGAGGAGGGTCGACCGCAGGATGAAGAAAACCTGAGTCAGAAACGTTTTTCACAGCTGCATCACGCTCTTCCAGGAATACGACCCCCACCACCTCCACCCCCACCCCCACCCCCACCACCCCTCCTCTAACCCTCAGGTTCACAGTTGGACACAATCAGAGCCGTCTCATGTCTTGTAATTGGTACAAATCCCCGCAAGTGAGTCACGTATCGCATTCTTGTTGCCTGATATTTACACAAACATCCCCCACTCTTCCCTACACGTTTGCGAGGGAGCGACCCGAACCTTCATCCAGGCAGGAAAGACTCCACACCCGCTCGGGGTTTCTGCTAGTCAAGAGCAAGACTGCCCCCTACAGGTTGTCCCTGGGCAGACTTTTCTCTCTCTCTCTCTTTTTTTAACCAGACAGCACTTAACATTTGTTGATGGCACCTCCTCCTCCCCCCACCTCCTCCTTCCCTTCCCCACCCTCCAACCCGGAGTCAAGCAGTTACTCAACCAGGTTCCTGGCTGCTTACGGTTGCCTGTCTCACAGCCTGCCAGGACAAACCATGGAGCCCGTCAGCCCCCGGCCCTCCAACACCCTCTTCCACTGGACCAAATGGCCCCCAGGGAAGGGGAGGTGGGGTTGGTGTCTAGGGGAGGCGAGGGAGAGGGGGAGGGAGGCGGGGGAGACGGGAACGTGGCGGGCCCGCAGCCAAATTAGAACCATGTTTCATCTGCGCTTTAGTGACACTAGCCTGCCTGTCTTCTCCCAGGGACACACATGGAGCTGCGTCGACAGTCCCGCGCAAAACATAGGCAGACGCATGAATACACACACACACACACACACACACACACACACACGCATAGAGGGTCGTTGCAGCTCACATGTGGCCGGGCGACACCTCTGGTATTTCAGCCATGACAAGAATGTGGGACTTCACGGTTTTCTTGTAATCAAAACAACTCGGCTGCCTCATCACGTCCAAAGCAGCGACGGCACCACGTCGATGCAAAGAGCAGTGGCGGCGGCAGCAGCAGCATAGCGTCTGGTCACAGCACGACAACTTGGTTTGGGTGAAACGCAAAGAGATACCCCCACCCCCACCCCACCACCCCTGACTGTGTCGTTTTTAATATTCATCCCTCTGAAATGAGACCTTGAGTCTTGCTCTTTATTCTTTGTGTTTGGATGGAGTGCGAAGATGGTGGGCGTCCCAGTTAGAGCCTCTCTCTCTCTCTCCCCCTCTCTCTCTTTCTCTCTTTCTCCACCCCCCTCCTTGTGCAGCCGTGGCCCGAGGTCTGGAACAGATTACATCTGATATTAAACACATGGCAGCAGTTAGAAAGAGGAGAAAAGGCGAGAGGAGAAAAAAAGTTTTTTTTTCTTAAAAAGAAGGGAAGAAAGAAAAACAGAGTAGATTTGTCAGCGTACCCTCCTCCCCCACACCATCCTCTCTCTCTCTCCCTCTCTCTCTCTCTCCCTCTCCCTCTCTGTCTTTGTCCAAGAGCCACTTTTCTCCTCTCTTTGTCTTTTCCTGCTTTCTGCCCAGTGGAGCCTGTTCATGTCTGTACAGCTGCCTCGAATGCAAACAGAGATGTAGTCTGTTGATGCCCTTTCATCCGGCCTTTTTTCTTCTTCTTCTTCTCGGCTGAGGACAATTGAGACAGAAACACAAAACACATCGGCGACTAGGATTCAGACACGGAGAACAGAGCTGTTTTATAGGGTAGAAGCTGTCAGTCTGCATAAAGCTCCTCTGAGTCGCTTCCGCCACTGACGGCGGTTTCGCAGACGGCAGTGGGCTTCATAAGTGACAGGACGAGGGAACCGAGAGACCAAGATGATATCGAGAACCACTTTAAGGTGGACCGGGGAACATTCCTGACGTGTCTTCCACTAATTTGGGCTCCTTTTTTTTTCCCCTGTGAGGGCGGCTCTCATTGGGGAAGTGGCCGCCGAGCGCTCGGACACGTCCGTGTGTGTTGTTGTCTCGGAATTTGTTTATACAAGCCCTTAATGTGCTGGAGAAGCAGCACCACCCCAGGAAAAATAAATACATGCCACAAAAAGCTCCCTTTTGATTTTCTCTCCCTGTACGTTAAATCACCTGCTCCACTGTTTTCACCTCGCAGGTCGCCTGCAGCCCAGTCGCTCTGGGAAACCCTGCTGACCAGCAAGCACAAGGAGGCAGTGATGGAGGTCCGGCGGCAGCTGGTGGAGGCCGCCAGCAAGGAGAAGCTTCCCATCAAGATGAGCATGGGTGAGGAGACCCAAAGAGTTTTTTAATAAACACGAAGAAGTGGAGCTGCTCAGCAGAACCAGAGCGCCTCCTACCGAGCGACCCAGCCTCCTCTGCCTCGTTGTGCGTTTGCCCCTTTGTCCGCAGAGGAAATGTGAACCACATGTTGGCTCCATCACAGACACACACACAGAGCTGTCGGTGAACTTTTGTTATTTGTTAATGAAGCAAAAGGAGGGGAGGAGGGGGTAGGGCTGAACTCAAGGATAAAAATACGCGTCGGCACGCAAAAATAAAGCTATTACACGCTAAAAGTATGCAGCGCCCTGGTGCACGCTCACCTTTTCTGGACTGCGCTTAGACAAACACGCTCGCGCACACATGCACACCCGCTGACTAGGGGCTGGGGCTGAAAAGGGAGGAGCAGCGTGGTCGATCTGCTGCTGTAATCTGGGAACTGAAAAGCATCTTCGCTACCAGCGACCAGGTCGGGATGAATTTGAGGCAGCAGGGGGGAAAAACACACACACACAAGTGTGCGCACATCCCACACACACACACACACGTCCTGCCAAGCATCTGGTTCACACGGTGGGTTTCCTTTCACACGTTTGTGCTAAATGGCGCTCCTAATTCTGAATCACTGCGACATGGTGGGTTTCTTTTTATTGCCACAGACTGAAGTGATAGAGGAGAGTAGAGGAGGAGCAGAGGGGAGCTGGAGAGGGAAGAGGATGGTAAAGGAGGAGCAGAGGATGGTGGAGGAGGAGCAGAGGGGAGCTGGAGGGAGCAGAGGATGGTAAAGGAGGAGCAGAGGATGGTGGAGGAGGAGCAGAGGGGAGCTGGAGGGAGCAGAGGATGGTAAAGGAGGAGCAGAGGATGGTGGAGGAGGAGCAGAGGGGAGCTGGAGGGAGCAGAGGATGGTAAAGGAGGAGCAGAGGATAGTGGAGGAGGAGCAGAGGGGAGCTGGAGGGAGCAGAGGATGGTAAAGGAGGAGCAGAGGATGGTGGAGGAGGAGCAGAGGGGAGCTGGAGGGAGCAGAGGATGGTAAAGGAGGAGCAGAGGATGGTGGAGGAGGAGCAGAGGGGAGCTGGAGGGAGCAGAGGATGGTAAAGGAGGAGCAGAGGATGGTGGAGGAGGAGCAGAGGATGGTGGAGGAGGAGCAGAGGGGACCTGGAGGGAGCAGAGAATGGTGGAGGAGGAGCGGAGGGGAGCTGGAGGGAGCAGAGGATGGTAAAGGAGGAGCAGAGGATGGTGGAGGAGGAGCGGAGGGGAGCTGGAGGGAGCAGAGGATGGTAAAGGAGGAGTGGAGATGCTGAAAGTGCCGTTGCTGCAGTAGAGATTGGGGGGAAAGAAGGAGCCGCCGTCACAACACCTCACTTGCACGTGACCAAAACGCAGGTCCCGGCACACTGCAACTCCCAACCCACCCCCACCACCACTGCAGAGATCCACTCTGCCCACCATTACCACCAGCAGAGTTCTCAGGCCCAGCACACTGAGCTCAAACCAGAGCGTAGTCAAACAAGCAGCACGGAACTTTTCCACTCGCGCTCTTCCCCGGCGCACGGCTCTTGGCGGCTGGGCGCAGGTCTCGTCGGGATCCTTCAGTTCCCTGCAAGCTCTCGCTCTGACCCTGCTTGGCTTCCTCTCATCTCCGTGGGATAAAATCGCCCAAGAGGGAGAGACAGAGAAAATAATCCATTTCTCAGAGCCTGAGTGTGACCTGCCGAGTTTCTCACAACACAATGGGATGATGAAATTCCCTGTGTGTGTGTGTGTCTGTGTGTGCGCGCGCACGCATTCATGCAGATATCTAAGTGGTTATGCAGTCCAGTGTTTGTCTTGGCCGTTTGAGTTTTCTTCTTCTTTTTTTAAACTCTTAGCAAGAAGTGAGTTGATTTTGGTCAAGCATCTCTGGTGTCAGCAACCTAAACCCATTCACTTGCCTCATCGGACATTTCTGTAAGTGCTCGCACAGCTTGTGTGTTTTTGTGTGCTGCAGTGGAAGATAAGACGTGGTGAGAATCAATAACAGCGATGGCAGAAACACAGCTGCATGGGAACAGAGAGAGCACGTCAGAAGACACACTGCACACAACCGTAAATCTAGAAGCTCTCCAGCAAGTGAAATCTGCGGAAAGCCCCGCAATTTTATTGCACAACCCCAACAGGCTCAAAATAACATTAATCTTGCAGAGGTGTTGTCCTATCAGTTTTTTTTTTTAATCATGGCATTTAAATTGCATTGCGTTCGCCTTTACTTCTTCTTCTTCTTCTTCTTCTTCTTCTTCTTCTTCATTTTCCTTCCATTTAATAAATGTGATAATTCAGGTCAAATAATAACACATAGACTTTACATTTACGGCCGCCTTGGGAGCCGCTCCTCGTATAAATAACGGCATGATAACCAGAAAGAAAAAGAATCTCCGGAGATCAGACTTATGGTAAATAAAAGGAAAACCCAGCCAATTTGCAGAACTTGTTATGCACGAGGGGGGGGGGAAAGTGGGACGCAATCTTTCCTCGAACTGGGGGAACTAATGCAGGCCTGAGTTATGTGTTTGTAAATTTGCCCTTTTCGCAGCCTTGTGATCTCCAGTGGAGTCCTGGACGGGTCCCCGGGGTGCAGCCACAAATAAAACAGCCAGGGCTTTTCCCCTCCTGGAGTGCATAAATAAAATTAGAAAAAGAGTCCAGACCTCCCTGCACCCCCCCACCACTATCCCTCGTCTTGTGTTAGAATCAATTCTGAGGCAGTCCAGCTGCCGAGGCCCGGACGCCACTCCGTTGACCCGCTTCACCCTCCTAGGCGGGTCGGCGTCTTCCAGCGACGCAGCAAAATCATCGCCGGATCCTTTTCCGTACCTGCGCTTTGATTGCGGCCGCTTGAGCGCGTCAGGCCGAGATGGGCGGCGGCTCGCGAGGGCTCCGCCGGGAATGTGATTTTGTTTTACGGCCGCTCGGCTGGGAGAAACGCACCCCCTGAAGAACGTTAAAACGCCAGAAAGGGATCGGGTGTCCGACGGCGTCTTAGGTAGAAGACGAGAAAATGGCCCCAAACAAAAAAAAAAGTAAGATTTTTGTATGGCACCAAAAAAAATTGGCACCGCACAATAAAACACACGTGCGACTTTGGAATTGTTTTTTTTTTTTTTTTTTACGGCAAAACATTTTGTCTGAGGTCTCATAAACACCTTGCAAAAAACAGAACAATGTTAGAGCTTGCTTCCACGGGGGGGAGGGAGGGTGGAAATAAAACAAGAAATCTCTCCCAGAGACACGTGGACAGTGTTCACTTCATTTATTTGACGGATGAAAACATGAACCGTTCCGAGCCAGCTGAGGGACGGTCAGTCCGTCGGCCCGTCGGTCCAGCATCTGGCGGCAAGATGCTGCAGGAACGGCCCGGCTGTTTAAGGGGGGAGTTTAGTGGCGCAGATAAGAGCTGAGACTCCAGCCAGCAGTTTGATTGTGTAATGGAGAACAGGCTTTTGTACAGCTTTGTTGTCCTGAGTGCTCGTTCTGCTCTTCTTCTTCTTTTTTTTGTCCCGTCCGCCCAGTGTCTTGCATCCCTGATTCCTCCCGAGCCGTGGACTCAGATTTTATTTGGCCCTTTGCTGTTTTCTTTCCCCACCTTTTCTCCGGAGAAATTGTGCTTGGTCCTTTTTCCCCCCTTTCTTTTTTTTTTTTTTTTTCGCTTTGGCTGCGTTTTGCCCCGGTTTCTGTGCTGAATTGTGGTTGGCACGTCCGGGCGTTGGCAAAACCCTCGTTGCGCCGCCAGGTTTTTATGGCTGGATATGTTCACAATGGGGCTTTTCAGTATTCAGTATAAGTCGGCGCTCAGTATTGTTCCCCCCCTGCGCTCAAATACGTTCATTTCAGCAGGAAACTTTTGTACCTTTTCTCATGGCCTTTTTGTTCGGCCTGCGTAATATAGTGCAACGTGCCACACTGGCTCTTTGACTTTCAGCTCTGAATTTTCCCGAGCTGCAGACTTGTGGGCCTCTCTTGACTTCACACGTGAGCTGGTGCAAAATGAGATTTTTGTTTGCTTCCCCTTTTTTTTTTTCTCCTCCTGTCGGCGTTCTAATTAATAGCTCGCTTTCAGAACAGCGAAGCGCTGCAGCGCTCTCACAAGGATTCAATTTGGATTCTTTTGTTCTTTAGTTTTAGGTTACAGTTTGTTTTTTTTGATTATTACCATTTTATTTTTTTTATTCTACCGGTTTGTCCCTCTTCTGTTTTGGCCCTGCTAAAGACAACACTGGCCGAGGAGGGCAACAGGAAATACTCCCACATCTGGTGCTGGTTCTGAGCATCAACATGAAGAAGTGGCTTTATGGGGAGTAAACGTGTGCCCCCCCCCCCCCCCCCCCTCCTCCTCGTGCCCTCCAGACACCCGTCAGCCTTCAGCCAGTTCTTCCTGTCAGTCCCAGCCAGTGGGACTGCGGGGTCGCACTGTTTGTTACCTCTGCCACAGTATGGAAGAGAGAAAGGAAACAAAAAATTGGTTTACACTTATTAGACGCGCAAAAATAGACAAAGTGAAGTTGGCCAACACGGTCCACTAGCGGCAATAATCCTCCCTCTGGGACGGGACGTAGTAAATAATTATGATAAATGGTTTCAAATTGATGGGTTGAAGTTCTTCTTCAAAGGCCCCAGTGTGAAACATTTGAACGGGGATCTACTGGAGTTAATCAGGAGAAGCGATATTAACCCAAGATTTCCACCGAGTGAATATATTCCTCTCTCGATTTGTTCCCTAAACTTTCCCTTGACAAGATTTTTTTTTCTTTCTTTTTTTCACTGAAAAAATATTATGGTCTGTTTTGGATGATAGTTATTAAAAATGTTGTTATGCTTGGAAATGGCTTGTCTATTTATCCAGTTTCAACACTCCTCTCTTCCCATCAGAGGAAGAGAGTATTGTTGAGCGCGTGTGTGTGTGTGTGTACGCACTCCTTACACCCTCTTGCACTTTGATTTATTTACATTCGATGGCACGCTTAAGACATATCATACAGGAAGTCGGGGCACAGCTCCAGATTGTATGTATGCTATGCGATGGAAATCAATGATTTATTTGCTCTCCCTCCCCAACCCATTGTTTTTTCCTGCTCCCCAGGCCGAGTCACCCCAGAGCAGCTCTGCTCCTACGTGCAGTTGTTCCGGAGCAGCGCAGGGACGCTGGAGAGCCACTGCGGGCTGTTGCAGCTGGGCCTGGCTGCGGCCCAGACACTCCGCCACCCCGGCCTGCCTCGCTGGGACGCCTGCCTGGCCTTCGAGAGGCTGCTGCTGCAGGTCGGCGCTCGTCTCACACATTATTCACTCGTGCGACAGGTGGTGACAAGTAGAAGCCCGCCGTTAAAAAAAGAAAAAAAAAAGAAAGTTGTGTTCAAATGTGATGTGCATTTTGAAATGTGCATCATTGTTGCAAGTGGGAAAAATGGTAAGAAAAAAAATGCACAAGCCTCATTTGGACACACTCCTCATGACAGACGCTGTGTCAGCAAAATTGTGAAGAGTGCAAATGGGATTTACACTTTCATTACATTGGAGAAAATGGTGTATAAGAATAATAAGTTTGCGTCACAAAGGATTAGTTTGCATGCAGCTGGCTGGCTGCAGCCCTTCGTTCTCCCCATGCTGAGCGCTAGCTAGCCACAATATTAGCATTATAACATAGGCACGGCTTGTACAGAGGTAGGTGGTCTGCTGAGGCGACTTTTGAAACCGAGCTCTGTTGAAGTGTAAAGGAAACTAGACATACACAGTGTACAAACACAGTCACCATTTGCAGGGAGCCAGCTGATTTTTCTTTAGGGTGTTTCCCCCCTTTCGGGTAAATATTTTAGCGGCCATGTTCAGCAGGTAAGAAGGTACTTCTGCTTCTCCAAATGTTGGGCAATAACAGGGGAATAGAAAATGTGGCTTCCTCCCCTTTCATAAACAAGGCCAGTTGTGCTTGTTGGAAAAAATGTTCGCATCCAGCAAACAGCAAAGAAAAAAAAAAAACGTCAGATTTCCATGAGTTTTAGTGTAAGGGAAGAAAGTGTAGTTCTTGGTGGGCGGACACACACACACACACACACACACACACACACACACACACACACACACACATACGTGTGTTTGACAAGTTGGGAGGCAACTGCAGAGACACCGAGAGCGAGGGAGCGAGGAAGGAGCGAAGGGACGAGCCGTCACTCCTTTGGCTCGTGCGTTAAACTGCTGCTTTGAGACGTTTGGGCGAGCGGCTTTCAGCTAGCGGGAGCCCCCCCCCCCCAATTTCTTACCTCGCTTTTTTCATTGAGCCTCTTTGTGTTCCTCAAGCCGCCGAGCGAGCTGGAATACAGCAACCTACTTAGACACTTATTAAAGTAAATCGCAGAAAAATAAATAACCCCCCCACTCCCGACCCCCCCTAGTGGCGCCCCATCTCGTACTGGAATTTGAGAACGGCCTCATAAACCTCAGCCTCTCCGCTGGGGCCCTGTGCACTTTATTAAATGCAGGAAAAAAGCCTTTAAGACTTATCATTCCGGGCATCCATTTGCTCCGAGACTTGCTGATCCTCCCTTCCACAGTTCTCCTGACGTACCTGCGGAACGTCCGAACCCTCAACTTTCCCACCGTGTTTTCTCCAGTCTTGGCCCTTCGCGTCCACAGGTGGAGCCGCCTCTCGTTAAAACGGGCTCCGGTCCGCGCTAATAACGGCCGGCCGTTGTTGTGTTTGGCATGGGGATGCGGTGCAGTATACTGCAGTGGGGCCGGCGTTCCAAAATGGAATTCCTCACGAATCAAAATCTCCCAATCCCGGGGCCTGGAGCGCGGCGCGATAGTTGGCGTTTTGCAATCACAACGGGCTTTTAGTTTTATTGAGGCATTAAGGGAAATGAGCAGTTTGTCCTCTTTGGCCTTCGGTTTATTTAATTTTCACGCAATGAATGAGTGTGTGTGTGTGTGTGTGTGTGTGTGTGTGTGTGTGTGTGTGTGTGTGTTGTTGTTGTTGTTGTTGTTTTATTTCTCCTGCCGGTCTCAGCGCGGACAGACAGTTAACAGCATCACAGCAGAAAGTGACGGGATGAAATGGCTCAGTCTGCTGCTGCCGCTGCCTGCCGGCGATCTTGTCGGCGGCGGTGCAGAGTGTGTTTGCTCTGTCAGAGTGTGTGAGCCGCCTCACCGCGGCTGGCCGGGGTGGGTTCACTCGGGCCAACACTCCGGCCGTGCTGTGGCACCGAATCGAGGGGCCACTGAGTTCAGACTGTTCCGCGCACGGGTTTCCATGCACACCGACTCGTTTTTGGCTCGGACAAAACTTGGACCTGCTGGACGTCGGCGCAGCGCTTCACTCCTGAGTGTGATGCAATGCACACCACAAAAGGAAAAGGTGCTAGATTTTGCACTTTTGCGTTGTCATAATAATCTGCAGCCAGAGGCGGCCATGGATCATAAGTCGACATATTAGCTGCTAATGTGTGTGATCTTTGCAAAGGGCCGCTTGATTTATTCGCCTCCTCCTCCTCCCCCTCCCACTTCAGTGTTTGTGTTCAAGCCCACATATCTTGTCGGCTGGCACTGGCACTAGCCACTGCCCTCCCCCCAACCCCCAACCCCACCCCCTCCGCTGCCATTCAGACCCTGGATGTCTGGCACGTTAACGGGAGAGTTTGTTTTTTTGTTTTGTTTTTTTCTTTTTTCTTGCTGTGAATGGCCCAGATTGAACGGGCTTGGTGCCGCTCCAGCCCGCAGGTTACAGAATATGTATGCGGGATGTGTCGGGGCTCCTGGCCGGGGAGGGGAGGGGAGGGGAGAGACGCGGAGGGCAACAGACTCCCTCTTTCAGCGCTTCCCGCATCGTCACACGCTCGTTGGCTTCCCATCAGGAGGGAGTCTGAGTCTGCACGCTGCTCCTGCAGCCCAGCACCTGGTGCCAGCCACAGCCGAACGCACTGACGCCTTTGTTGTGCCGCGAGTCTATCGAAAATGCAAATGCAAATACAAATTCAAATGCGATACTTTCACGGTGGTGGGGGAAAAAAAAAAAAAGTTTTCGGACGCCTCCTCATGCATTTGTGATGTGCAGTATTGCACACTGAATCGGTCTAAAGTCCCTCAGTGCACATTTGTTTCAGTGCAGTCACCAACATTTACCCACATGCTGCTCGTGCACTGTTCCATCCAGCTCAGAAGTGGATGTTTCAGCACGTTGACTTTTCTTTTTAACAAAAAAAAAATCTTTTCTTATTTTGTCTTTTTTTATTTTTATTTTTTTATTTTACCAGGAAAGTCCCATTGAGATTAGACATCTCTTTTCCAAGGGAGTCCTGGCCAAGAGGCAGCAAAACTTAAAAAACTATTATGTCTTATTTAACAATGAGCAACAAAATCATTTCCGTTCGTTTGTGCGCCTCCAAAAACCTTTTGAAAAACCAGCACAAAAAGATTCTGACAGATATTTAATGACAATAATTGGGATTGATTAAAAAAATGTCAACTTTTTTTTTTCACTACTGTGTGTGTGTATCAGCACGTCGCTTCTCAACAGGGAAGTGACGAGAGCGGCGCAGCGGAGCGCCACTCGCCCTCCGCCACCCCGGCCGGTCGCCTCGCTCCGGTGGGATTATCCAGGCTGCGCCTCTGCAAACATTCAAGCTCTGACTTATTACTGGTTGTGCTCAGACAGAAGGCGGCGTTCGGCTGACTGTCAACCCCCCCCCCCAACCCTCCTCGCTCTCCCATGAGTCACTGCCTGTGGTCCTTATCTCTTGTCTCTGTCGTGTGTTGCGGTGTTTGTTTGTTTTTAATTGCGGAAAAACTGTAAACGTGTAAGTTATGATTGAATTTATGAACCCGGCAGCGTCCTCGTCTTTTAGCAGCAGCAGCAGCAGCAGCAGCAGCAGGAAAGAGTTCTGGCACCAGGGTGTCCCGTCGAAGGGGTTTGGCGAGTCTTCTTGTTTCTTGTCTTTGTGTGAGTCGTTACAAGGCTGAATGTCGCAGTGGCGCAGGAAGCAGAACGACGGATGAGGCATTTCAAAGATTCGGAAGCCGCTTGCGACTAAATGTGCTGCGAGCAGCGTCGTAAACGTTGGGAAAGCACAACAAGTGGCTTCCTTGTGCTCTCCATCCGAGACAACTCGCAAACTTCTTCGTCAGATACATCGAATCATGGTCCATCTTCACGCCAGGTGCCGAGGCCTGCCGGAGGGGAAGGTGGATTTTTGCATTCTTGAATCTTTTTTGGGGGGAATTGACCAATCAGGATGCTGACAAGAACAGTGATATTTTTCCTTACACAATCTTGAAGTCGTGCACGAGCTGCATGTGCAGCACAGCTGTTAACAGTCTCCCTGTCCTGTGTGTGTGTGTGTGTGTGTGTGTGTGTGTGTGTGTGTGTGTGTGTGTGTGTGTGTGTGTGTGTGTGTGTGTGTGTTTTTCTCTTCTTGGAATACAACTTTTACACGATACAACTCTTGGTTTGACATTTTGCTATCCTCACATCATTTTCTTTTATGATTTCAGTGAATCTTGATTATTTTTTTTATTTTTTTACTGAAAGCTTTTACGGTCTGTTTTTTTTTTCTTAAAAAATAAAACACAGCAGGATTGAGTCGACTCTGTTCAAGAAATTTAAAACTTCTGCTGCGCTCTCGAAACTTTTCATCTTTGTCTGCAAATTTGATCAGACTTTGGCTCTCTCTCTCTCTCTTTCTCTCTCTCTCTCTCTCTCTCTCCCCCCGAGTCTGTGTCTATAGCCAGGTCGGAGCCCGCTAACCCAAATACTCCATTAAGCCCCCCCTGCACGGTACAGTGTCAGAGCACGCTTGACCCCTGGCGTCAATCTCCTGGACGTAACCCGACTTGCGGGAGCTCAAACCTGCACGTCTGTGGTTTGTCAGAGGGCCCAACGGCCATCATAAAAAAAAAAAAAAAACTCCAGCCGTTCCCAGAATGCAGGTAAAGCGATTAACAGAATACAGATGTCCTACGAGAAGCATCTGGATTGGGTCACTTGTGGTAGTGACAGAGTTGTTGGAGGGATGGGATGGAGGGAGGTGGGGGGGGGGGTGTTGATATTTGTCCCAAAGTAACTTTCATCTTATCTGAGCTGCATGCCACAGACGATGGGTTCTAAGCCTGTAATTGGCCTTTACCCCAGGGCGGGAAGCCTGAACCCGCAGTCCAGACATTCCCCTGGTCCGTGCGGCAGCACCTCCGAGGCTGCTGCTGCTGCTGCTGCTGCTGCTGCTGCTTCTGCTGCATCCCTGCGCCGCCGGCGCTGAGGGATTGCAACAAAGGGACGTGAACGACTCGGGGGCGCTGCCCCTGAGATGTCCGCCGCTGACCTCCTCCCACTTCCCTGCTGTTTAACAGCCGCCCACATCTGGGCTGACCCGGACTGACCGTCTCCCCATCCATTCCGTTCCCAGCGGCCGCATTCCCGTTCGTCCAACCTCCTTTTAATATCCTCCCCAAAGCCCCCTAAACTCTGCGGCGGCACGGGGGCAGTCGAAGGGTGGGGGAGGGTCGGAGGTTCGGGGGTCACCTCCTCTTGAGATGACTCTTTCTTGGACGCGCTCTGTCGTCTTCAACTCCTCTAACTCCTTTTTTTATTTTCTGCAGTTTTTCCTGTCCATCCTTCCCTGTATGCACACGTGCATCCCGCCCTGAGCATCTGCTCTAAAAAAAAAAAAAAAAATCCTCCCCGGCCGGCCGTTGCGTAAGCGTGGAGCACAAGGAAGAGTCGGCTTTATCGGAAGAGCAGTTATTTACCTATCGTCTTCCTTCCTGTGTTTAGTTTGAAAGGATTACAGCGGGAGAGAGGCGGGATGGGAGTTTACTCTCAGGAATAACCCCCCGTGCCTAAACCCCCCCCACTCCCCACCACCACCACCCTCCTCCCCACTGCCCAGCGACGGCACCCTGAGACGGCTGTGTTTACGTAGTCCTCCGCCGGCTCGGACTCTAATGTACTATCTGTTTAATAGGCAGAGAGGGCCGCTGTTTACACAGAGGGGACCTCCTCTCCAGCGGGCGGAGCGGAGGTGACGGGCCAGTCGGCCGCCCGGGCGCAACGCGACTCGGCTCGCTTCCTGTTATCGTTACCGCCGCCGAGGTGCTCGGCTTGCATCGCGCTTCACCTTCACCCGAGCGGCCTCGCCATCCTGCCGGCTCTGATTGCGTTCTGTGCTTCTAAAAAACGCACACAAACAGTGGGGGCCTAATCAAGTTGCCTCGTATTAAACTGCGCTGGAAAGCTGCTCTGCTCGATTGTTATTTGCACGTGCTGCGCTTTTTTAATGTCTCGCTAAGCATCTTTTTTCTTTTTTTTTCTGCTAAATCTATATTTCGGCCCACTGAGCTGAAACGGTGCAGGAATTGCCTCGGCGTTAATAGCGGCTGGATTACGGTGCTACAGCTCTTTTAAATGTTAAAGCTCAGGCAGTGACACTCGGGTGTTGTTTTGTTGTTCTTTAAGTGTTTGGGCCTTTTTTTCGTTTTTGGCCTTTGTTCATTCATTGTTGAGTCAGAATTGTATTCGCAGCATATGTGCGGATTATTTGCACTGGTCTCTCTCTGTTGTTTACTGTGGCTGTTTGACTTTTGGAGGCTGAAACCTTCATGTCAGAAGGATTTTTTTCATGTGGTTTGGTTTTGCTTTCTGCCACCATTGTGCTTTTTCTTTTTTTTGCCCCCCTACCATTTTTCTTTTTCTTTTTTTTTCAGAGTAAAGTGCTTTTTCGGGGCCTCCCTTAAATGATTTTCACACACTGGATCAGGAAAAAATAAAGGAAAATTTTTTTTGTTTTTTAATCTTTCTTGGTGATCATCCACGCTGACGCCGCCCCCCCCCCCCCGATTACTCTTCTGCTAATGCAGAAGTCTTTGCATTGACAGTTTTCCAGTGAGGTGGCTTCGCGAGCACGTTGAGATGGTGGGGGCTGACGGAGCTTCCACCAACACCCTCCATCCCTGGTGAATCAGGTCAGTGTGGCTTGCTGACTTCGCTTCCTGCCACCAGGCTTCATGCTCCAACAAGCCACCACAGACTGGGCCTGAGGAGAGAGAGAGAAAAAAAAAATCCGACAATGCCCAGCATTCACCCCCAGATTGTTAATAAGGATGGCTGCAGAAGGAGTTGACCACTGGTTAAGATGACAGCGGGGGGCACGGAGAGATTCAAACAATGACCCAGTGTCCCCAGCTGATCCGGCACCTTTCATTCCACCATTCCACTCGCCATGTCACTGCTCCGAAAGATCCCACACGTGCAGCCGCGACCAGGTGCGCTCGCAGGTATGAGCGCCCAGAGCGGCCCTGTGCGCTCCCTCGAGATGCGCCTGTCGCAGTGGGGGGACGCGTCTCGGCTTCCTGTTGACACAGACAGCCCCTTGTGTTCCTCGTCGCAAAGCTCCACCTCGGGACAGATTAACTATCAGGTCATTTGTCACTACCTGCTGAGCAAAGGCCTAGGCCGGAGTGACGGGGGGGGGGGGGGCTTGTTTGGTAGGGGGAGGTCGGGGGAAGGATGCGGGAGGTCGCCGCGTCCCCCTTTGTGTGTCTCCGTGCGTCTGATCTGAAATGGAGACGCGGAAACATTCCAGGAGCTCTGAGGCGTCTTCATTGGGATAGCGACTGGAATTTCACTTCATTGTGATTGATCGGTAAAGGGTGACGAGCACGTCGGCCTCTGCAGGATTAGTGGCGAGCTAGCAGCTCTTCAGATGAAGACCAGCCCAGTGGTGAATGCAGATCTTTGTGAACCAAGTGAGGCTGAGGGGGGCAGTGAGGACTCACAGCTGATTTCCAGTGGATTTGGTAGATCGCGGTGCCCCCTGCTGCCAGGGATGAGCCATAACGTCGCAGTCTGACGAATGAGCTAGCAAAAAAACAATAAAGATTAGGGGGCGCGGGGATAGGTTGGGGGTTTGTTGGGGGTCTCGGAGCAAAGGTGGGCCATGCCCCTTATTTTAGCCTCCTCTGTGAGTAATTGTACCCATCTGCACCCCCCTCCTCTAATGCCCACCCTGCACACCACCTTGTCGCCCCCGGGGGGGTTCAACTGGTCACCCAAAGTGAACGGGGGGGGGTTGACCAGTCGCCGCGGTAACTAAGCACCGGGGTTCAGGGCGGGTCAATCAGGGACAGACTCCTGCCACCATCGCCGGCATGTCATTAATTACCTCACCGGCGGTTCCCCCAGGGTAAAGGAACCAGCTCGGAGCGGGTGACCAGGTGGACCTCACTGTTTGTTTCATGCGTGATGGCCTTTTTTTTTCATTTGCAGTCAATTGACAGTGTATGGAGAGCGGCAAATCCACATGTCACGTCTTTAACGCCAGCTCCGCCCCTCGCCGTGACCTGCGCCGCGCAAACCCGAGGCGTTTTTTTCCGCAGAATGCAACGACTTTATGCGAGGGGAAATGTTTGAGGAGTTGGTGCCAGAGCGATCCCGGATGACTCCGAGCCGCATTACACTGTTTGATTTGCGCAGCCAGAGCGTACAGACCCCTGTCGGCTCCAACTCGCGCATGTTTCACTGTTTATAGGCAGCGACAGGCTGAGCTGGATCTGGTTTTCCAAAGCAGCCTTTGAAATGTTTTTGTCCTCTCTATTTGCATTTGTTTCGGAGCGATGCAGAAAGAGAGGGAGGGAAAAAAATTGCATTGCAGCGTTCCTTCTCTTTTTTTCTTTTTTCCTTCAGTTACTGGCAAGGTTGCGTTTTGTTGTTCTTTGAATCATCTTGTATGAGCCAGAAATGAAAGTCATGTGTTGTGGATTTTTGGGAGAGGAGACCACTGCACTCCCACTTCAGAAGGTGATTGACATCAGGGTGAAGACAATATCGAGACATGGTCCCTCAGGCTCTCCACTGGGGTCTGGAGCTAATTAGGTGCCCTGAATTTGTCTAGAATTGCGTTGCTCTTTATTGTTGCCCTTGTTTTGAGACCCTTAACCCCTTTTGACTTTATTTAATTCAGGTTTGTTTTTTTTTTTTTTGTTTTTTTTGCTTTGGATTTTCGTGTGCCGAAAAATGTCCTGCGAGAAACAAAGAGCGGCCAACGCGGACGTGTGTCGAAAAACAAAAAGTATCTGCGATACTTTGTTTGTTCCAAAGTGCCTCAGAAAGGCTGCCAGAACGCTGGTTATGTGTAGTGCAATTATGACAAATGTGGGGAACGACTGCGCACATGTCTGCCGGGTTGTTGTTGCGCCACACATGACACATGATACAGCGTCGAGACAAGCTGTAAGTCAAACTTTTACACTGGACTGGAGAGTTTCAGGGCAGAGTCTCGGTCATAAGTCGGAGTTTATACCAGCCGAATCCCGGGCTAAAGCCCCCCTCCCCAACCCCACCACCTCCCCACCCCTCCGGCCTGGGCCGCTACGCCTCATCCAGGAGGAAAAGCTCTGTTTGAAACCAAGAGATGGGAATTCCCAGCTTTTGGCTTCTTCTCCTTCTACTTCTTGTACTTCTACTACCTCTACTTCTTCTCTACTTCTTCTTCTTCTACTTCTCCTTCTACTTCTACTACTTCTCCTTCTACTCCTACTACTTCTTCTACTTCTTCTACTTCTACTACTTCTACTTCTTCTCTACTTCTTCTTCTTCTTCTCTTCTTCTTTCTTGCCGACACATGTAGGGGGGTGTTGGGGGGGTATCGTGTTATTGTTGTTTTCATTGTCATGGGAAAAGGAATAAAAGTGGCCCGAGAAAAACCAGCGCCGACGCCTTGCCGCTAATGAGGAGGAGGGCGGATGGGGGAGGGGCAGGCGACTGGTTTCTTCTGCGTCCGCCATTTGCCCCCCTCACCCCCCACACACACTCCCGCCCCTTGCCCCTCCATCACTTGCACCCGTCTCCTGTTGTTTTGGGTTGTTTTTTTTACTTCTGTTCCCTGCTGTTATTTAAGACGCCGCTCGTTTCTCTCTTTCATCTTTATTGTCACGATGATTCAGCGTCGCCGGCGTTGTGCGACTGTGTCTTCTTCTTTGTCTCCTTCTCACGACTCCTGGGTGGCACTGTTGATAAGTGACAATGCGTGTGCCCCAACTCCTTCTCCCTTCCCCTCCACCCTCTTCACATGCCTTATTTGTTAGAGAGGCACAATAAATATGATGGGATACACATGTCGTCGTTTTGCTGGTGTTTGTGTTAAAGTTTGCCCCGAGCTTTCGGCTAATTTTCTGCCGCTTGTTGCTAATTAGGAGTTTGTTGATGAGAAAGAGAAGATTTTGGCTGCAGCTATGCAGGTTTTTTTTTGTTTGTTTTTTTTTTTATTGTAGTTTTTTTTTGTGAGTTTCACATCTGGCGTGGAAGGAGCACAAGTTGAGACGTCCTCGTTCACACTGCGCCGGCACCACATCCCGTCTAAAACCATAACAACTGGGAGCTTTCAGCTGCCGCACTGCAGAATCACACTTTTATTTTGGCCACTTTGCCTCGACTGCAGCCAGCGGCAGGCTGACTCTGCCCATCCTCCGGGGTTTTTTTTCATTCAGACTTAACTAAATAGACCGTTGGAGTGGTTTGCATAGCTGTCATGCACATTTACAGTTTACAAAAGTGGCCAAACTGTCGCAGACGGCGATTATTTGGTTAAGAGGGTAGCATAGCGTGTACTCTTGCAAAACCCTTACATAAATCTCAGAAAACAGTCAACAAGTTTTTGGCTGGGCAGCGTTTAGCTGCTCAACTGTGGCCTCAGTTCTCAGTTCAACCTCTTTGAGGACGTGTGCGTCACATTTGTGCAACATAAAAAGATGAAGACTTGACTGGTTTGGCGTTTTAATGTAAAAGTTTCTGAAAATATTTTACATTACATGACAACAATCAGAACTGACTTTTTTTTTTTGCCAAATCAAGTCTTGAGAATGAGCTGTACTTTGAAACTCAGTATGATGTTTTCCAAAATCTGACTTTGTTGTGTATAATATATCTATTAAATTATATATTCCAATAAAAATCACGGAGGAGGGTAATTAGTATTTCTCTTGATTTTTGCATTACAACAGAACTTGTTTTCCCTTAAATTACAGGGGGCAGGGGGAATCACTTAAATACTGTAGTTGAGTAAATGATATTACTTACTTCCCCTCACTGATGTCTGGAGCCGACGGTGTGGGATAATTGTGGCTTAAAGCACCAGTGGAAGCAGTTCAGCAAAAAAAAATTAGCTGCTTGAAATAATGAAGATACTCCAGAACAAACTCCAGTGGCCTGCTTGTGATTCTGTCTCAATGTGACCCAGATCTGACAGTGTGAAAGGCACAAATCACAATCTCAATAGGATTTTTTTGAATTGATTTTAGTTCAAATAAAAAAGCAGGCTCCAGCAGACCCCCGTGACCCTGAGCCCGGGAATAAGCGGGTATGGAAGATGAATGATGAATGAATGATAAAATAAAAAAGCAACTTCAGCATGGACCAGCCTGCCACATCAGATTTCAATTGGACATAACATCTGGAGGGAAGTTGTGATGGCTGCACCGTTTCGTGACATCATTTTTAATTCTACTGCAGCCCAAAGGAGACCAGATCAGGATCCATGACTTGAGAAACTGTACGAAAAGCCACAAGCAAATATCAAAATCATAAAAATAATAAAATCGCTCAACATCACATCACGGTGAGTCCTCCGCCGTTGGTGGCGCTCCGAGCCGTCGCCTTTGTCTTCGGTGTGCACTCAGTCCTTGTTCAGTCAGCTGGGCTGCTGCGCTGAGTCACCGGCCGGCCGGCCGACAGACAGACAGACAGACAGCCGAGGCATCATGATGTGTTTACCATCTGCTCGGGAAGGACAGACATGTTGGGAGAGGATGAGACGTCTTCTTGGCATATGAGGGGAGAGCGGAGAGGGCGCGGACGAGATTTACTGCCGGACATCAGCCGTTATTCACCAGAGAGCAGCGGGTCAAACCCTTCGCTGAGCCGGGAGGACGGGCCGAGGACTTGTCACCACTGATTTTGTCTTTATACAAGAGAGCAGGGAAGGGAACCTCGGGGGAGAGAGCAGAAACAGAATTATCTGGCAACGTCTTTTCCTCCTGGATGCTCTTCATTCTCCAAGTCATGTCGCTCACCTGTTGCCAGTGTTTTTTTGCACTTTTTCATTCTCAACATTTTTTATTTATTTATTTTTTTCTTACAAAAACATTTCGTTAGCCTAATAGCATAACGTGCCTAAGTAATGTTTAGTCCAAATTGTTATATCTGCCTAACTTTACCAATGTGCTTGCCTAAAATTTTTTTTTTTTGTTTCTTGTTTTCCGAAAACATTCAAATATGACTCAGGCAACTATGCTAGGAGGCTAACGGTTTGTCATTTAGCTTTCATGCTGTTTTGAAGCTAAACTGACATAATACCGTGGGGTTTTTTGTGGCGTTGGCAGTGTAGAAAAGTCTGGGAAAGTTGTCGTGTTCATCGCCGACGAGACAACACAGTCTCGTCGGCGAAAACAAAGCATTGCGAAAAGTCAAAACACTCCAGGAGGCTGAGTCGGCCTGAACGTAGATCAGCTTCCAGAGACAACAGCACCGGAGGAGCTGGAGGAGGACAAACAGCCCGAGGTTGGGATTTAACAAAGACAAAAAAATAAAGAAATTAATAAAACGGTAATTAAATGTGAGATGCACTCGGGACCCTTTGACGACTGTGACACGGTCGTTCAGGTGTATAAATAGTCTGAGCTCGTCTCATTGTCCCGCCGGGTTTGTGTTCTTAGCTGCGGCGTGGCTCCGAGGCTCTGGGAATGTTTGTGCAGCAGAAAGCCGGGATGATGCTGTTTGAATTGTTCTGTTTTCAGCTTGGAACCAGTGTCAGCAGGCCGGCGCTGTGTTTTGTTTTCACACACACACACACACACACACACACACACACACACACACCCACTGGTGCGCACACACCTCCAGAGAACACCAACCGACTCCTCAACTCCTGCATCGCTCCCGACGTCTGTCCGCGTCTTTGCCCCTTTCATAAAATGTGGGTCGGTGGCGGCGTGAATTGCGGCACTGGCCCACAGAGTCCCGCCGATTCTCTGAGAGGTCCAACAGACGGGGATTCATGCAGGGGGGACGGCTGGGGTGTCGCTGCCGCCAGACGAGCCGTCTAGCGGGAGGATCGGCGTGCGTCTGTGGCCCCTTTGACTCCGGCCCGTGTGTTCTGTCCAGCCTCTCGCCCTGACATTTCAGTAAACACACACGTAACACTTGTTGCTTGTTGAGCGTGTGTGCGTGCGTGCGTGTGTGTTTTCCCTTTCTCCAGCTTCACTGAGTTCTTAGTCTATCGACCTGTTTCTGCCTGTAACCAGTGTGAGAAGCAGTGGCACGTTAGTGTGTATTAGAATGGCGTCTTGTACAAGGCTGCTCACAGAGAGCGGTGTTCCTCAGCAATGTGACGTCGCATTTTGTGCTCAGTAGTGATAATTTGATACTTTATTTGATAATTTCACAGTTTGTTTCTCTGATGATGATCTCTATTCTTTCAGAATAGAGATGAAAGGAGAGGAATAATTAAAAGACAGTGTCCTGAAGTACAATTCTAAAAGAGACATATAAAAACTATCAGTAGTTCCAGTTCATTTAGCCCTCTGTTTACAGCCTCCAGTCAGGAAATGACTGGGTTCCAGCTTCCTGCTGTGTCCGAGGCAATGGGGAAAAAAACAAGGCGCTCTTAAGGGCTTTTTGTGGTGCGGTCATTAACATACTGGTGCCCTTTGTGACATCACAGCGGGCTCATCATCCAGAGCCGACCGTGTTTGGCCCAGTCTTCCTGTTGCCAGCGGTAGCAGTTGAGGGCGTGATTTTCTCAGAAGCGTTTATTCTTCGCTCTTGGGAAACATTGGCAAAGTCGCCGTTTCATACAAACGGGGATGTTTGAAGTTGAGAAAGAGTCGACATTGTGATGATAACAGTGAGCTCCTCTTCCGTGAAGCTCTGCCTCAGCTACCTCTTCACAAGGTACCGCAGATTCTAAATTCCTGTCGCGTTTCTCTTGTTTACGACTATTTGGCAGGCGTTGTTGTGCAGGCCGACTGATGTCGCTGGAACCTCGACCCGCTGCAGACAGACAGACAGACAGACAGACAGACGGGTCTGTTGGCACCGGCCTGGACACCCAGGCCTCAGTTTTCCCAGCGCTGCATTTTTTCACCGGCCAGTGTTTTCCACTCGGAGCCGTCGGTGGTTGGCGTGTTTACACGGAGAATATTCATGTCAGCCCGGGAATAAATAACCTGGTTGATTGTAATTGGCTGCTGAATAAAGACTCAGTCTGTGTCTCATCACCGTTTCACGTAAGCAGCTCTTCGCCTAATTGGCCGCCACCACGTGACCAGAGTGAGCGCTCACGCCGCCGCCGCCACGGCGATAAGATCTGAGACCTTGTGACGTCTTCTGCCGCTTCCTTCCCATCATGCACTGCTCCAACCCCCCCCCAACCCACCACCCCCTGACTTCTCCTCTCCCCCTCCTTTTATCTGATCGTTCTGATTTTTTCCACTCGCCGCTATTTCTGTGTTTGTTTATGAAACTGGAGTTAAAAATGTTCCAGCTCTTCATCCCAACCAACCCCCCCCCCCTTTTTTTCTTTTTTTTTTTTTACAAGGCATAAATGGAGCGTGCGTCCAACCAGGTGTTGCTGCAGGACGGGAAGCGGAGGGAGAGGGGCTTGTTTTCCATTTCCTGTGCCTGTGATGAGTCTTCTCTAAATGTTTGGGCAACAACAGCCGTGCGTGGGCGTGTTTGTCGGTCGGTTCTGACGGACGCACTGCGCGTCACGTGACCTGGACGCTGTCGACGCATGACGCGGACACGTAAAAGCGCTGTCACGCGGACCCAGAGCCGTCACCTGTTCTCGCAATGGTTTGTTCCATTACTTTTTTGTGACGAGGAAACTAGCGCTGCCAATTTTCATTCGTAAAAATAAAGGAGGCCTCCCGGTGACCATCACAGGCCAGTGGGCTCGCCAGTAGAAGTAACTCATAACTTAAAAATGGGTTTCAAAAAAGTATATGGTTCACCTAGTTTGAGCTGCTTTGTTACCAAAATACATGAGAAATCATGTTTAAATTGTATTGAACATATTTTACACAACAATCAATAAAGTGCAGGATGAATGGTTCTTATAAAGCACTTAAGTAAATAAAGCTGACAAGAACAAGCAATTTTGATTCATAGCCTACTCTACGCAAGCTAGGCAGCCAGTACACAGTTGTCGTGAATGGGTTGCACACTGGTATTGCGCGCAGCTACATAGATTACAGTTTTGATTGCAAACTCTATGGAAACAAACGTGAGTTTGCATTGAAAATAAAGTTACGTTCAAGACAACTCAGAAATACGGGACCAACCCCGTCCCTTATTGATTCAAAACACGTCGCACCATTTCATTGTCAAATACGGGACAATTCTGTTTTTTAGGGGACGGTTGGCAACTCTAAAGGCAACAGAGGCTCCGCCTTCTCCCACGTGTGTGACGCGCAACTTTTCGAGAGAAAAGACGGACGAGCGCTGCCAAATCCCATCACTCAGCCGTGAGTCAGACCTCTGTGACGTGACGCAGCTCTCTGGTTGTTCGTGATTAGCTCCATGTTTTATTCAGAGCCGTGACAGAGCAGCGAGTCTGCCGCCAGGCCTCAGTGGAGACAGGGCCGAGGTCAGGAGTGCACCGTGCATTCGCTGATGCACCCAAAACGCAACGAAAATGGAAAAAAAATATATTATGTAAATCCAGAACTCTGACTTTCAGTCCATTTCCTGTCTGGTGAAGTTGCAGTTTTTGGAGGGAAAGAGACTTGGCTGCCGGGTGTCAGATGAAGCGTCTGGAGGCTCGGCGTGGTGCGACAGTGCCCCCTAATGGTCATAAGTCTCCAAACCGAACCTCCGATTCAAGACTCGCATATTTTGCACTCACTCTTTAAGCCAAAATAAACTCCCTTGGTTTTTTTGCACGGGTTACGCTGGAAAACAAAAAATTCTCACATTCAAACGGGGGATTCCTTCCATCCACTTGAAGCCAGACAAGCCGCACTCTCTTATTCTGAAACAGCCTCCTTTTGTCTGCCGCAGCCCGCCCACCCACCCCCCACCACTACTACGCTCACTACGCTACATGTGTGAGGCTGAAACTGGAATCAGATGGCCTCCCTTAATCGTTTTTACAATACAGTTTCGATTTGTCGGAGGGTAGACGGACAAAAAAAATGCAAGAAAAAGTCTTGCAGAAACATCTCATAACTTTTTGTTTTTGTTTTTGTTTTATTGGCCCCAGTTGTCTTTTTAATTTTTTTTAATTTTTTGTTTTTTTTCCAGGCGCAAAAGCTAGCATGGAAAAAAGCTGATTTAGTTTGGACAGCATCACATACGTTTCTGAGGCCTCGTTCTTATCTGGTTGCCTTACCATTTCACTGCATAAACACGTAGTGGATGCAATGCAGTGTGTGTGTGTGTGTGTGTGTGTGTGTGTGTGTGTGTGTGTGTGTGTGTGTGTGTGTGTGTGTGTGTGTGTGCGTCTGCTCATGAATGCCTGTTACTCAGCCTCTCACACTGAGTCAGACGTGCGCAGCCCTCAGGGGGGTTTCGCCGCCGCTCCACCGGTGCGCCGCTCCATCATCTGTTGCAGCATATGTGCCGTGAAAACACGCTCAGTCCTCCCACACGTGTGTTTAAAGCGCCGGAGAGCAAATGCCTTTTTTTTTTTTTCAAAGCCTTTTTTTTTGCGGGGGGGGGGGGCTCTTATTTTGAGGAGCAGGAAGTGGTGACGGACGGTCGGAGCGGTCAGATAAGCGAGCGGGCAGCGATGTCGTGCGCCAGGCGTACAAGAGGTCCAGCCGCAGTGGTCATTATGTGGCCGGGCGGCGGTGACAGGGTGGCGTGCGGAGACGCCGTGTTTGTGTCTGTGATTGGCTCCCACGTCTCTGCCAAATTACAGCCCTGGAGCCCAACCTTCAGCGCGAGGCGTTGGAGTTTACAGAGCGCAGATAAAAACACAAGAGGAGAAGAGTGCTTTAGAGAGGATGAAGATGTGAAACTGAGATTTTTATTTTCATTTTTTTTTTAATGTTTCTTTCGTATGCAGAGCTGCAGCTGCATCCAGCGAGGCTCCTGGCTCCAGCCTCAGCTGTGTGTTTCCACGTGCAGGGCTGCCTCCAAACAGCGCAGGTCTCCAGGTCAGACGGGCCAGGAAGCCAAACAAGAGTCGCCGCCCCGCAGCCTGTGTGGCAATTCAGGCCTCGTTAAAAGGCCAAAAGATTTACGTCCCGGGGTTTGTTCCCGCAAAGCATCGCAGACAAACACGCCAAACCAGAGGCTCCCTTCGCCCTTGAAATCCTTTCCACTCCGTCCGTCTCTCTGTTCTCTCGGCTTCGAGCTAGACTAAAGTTTAGTTTGAGCTCCGGAGCTCAGAGACGTCGCAGGACCCCGCTGACAGACGAGCTGCAGAGAAGCGCACCAAGCGTACGGGCCAGATCCTTATTGAGTTTGAGTCGCTATTTACGCCGCCTCTTTAACCCTTTTTTCCATCCGAGCTCTCGTTCTGCTGAGTCACGGGATGATCCTGGGTTAATGGCGGCCAGGCGGAGCAAGGTGGCGACAGAGCCAAGGCTTGTTGTCCTTTCAGATGTCGGACTTGGTTTGTGTGGCAAAACCGGCGGTCGCGGCTAACAACAACAAGGGCGGTCCGCCGCTGCACAAACACCGCGCCGGCACAGATTCCCAGTCGAAAAGAAAACAAAAAAGGAAGAGAGAAATCATGCAAACGCAGCTAGTTTAGTTTCCCACACTGCGCGGCTGTTTTTTCCGAGCAGAGTTTTTATGCTAACGTGGAGAAGAGATGGAGATCCTCGTGCAGTATTTTACTCCACACGTCGATATTCAACTCTAGGGCAATATTTCAAACTGATCCCTCTGCGTTGCCTCCCGATGCTTTGTCTTGGAACTGCATTTGTCGATGACACGGGGAAATTTGTAAGATGCCTTTGAAAACCTATAATTGCCGCATGAATAATTGTGATAATCAACGCATCAACAAAAAAAGGGTGCAAAAGCAACGAAGAGGGAAGGCAGTCGTCCTGGACTGTGGACCCGCTGTTGTCGTTCACACTCCGAGGCCCAGTGTGTAAGATTTAGTGAGAAAACATGCTGCAAACAAATCAATGCCTGCTTGTCGTGTGTGCAGGCTGCTCCCATGATATAATACATTGCAACGAAATGTGAAAGCTGTAGAAATCAGCTGACTTCAGCGCCACTCTGCAAACATTTTTCTTTTGCTCTCGTCAGCAGATTCCATCTCATCCCGGTTTTTCGACATCCCACTCGATTTCACATCTTTTCCTTTTTCTAGCTGTGGCGTCGAAGTCGTATAAAATCTTGACATATTGAGCTGATCCACATTCTGGGCCGCCTCACTGATGGAGCCGCCCTGTATGCAAATGGAAATGCTGGAAAGGTTACTCACTTCCAGTGACTTTATTGGACTAAAAACACACATGTATTATTATTATTTTTTTGTCCATTTGATGCCAACAGATCCCCATAAACGTTACATTCTGGGGGTTTTAGGCCACAACAAGACGTTTTTAATCAAGCATCATGGAGTCGTGAACTCCACCACTCGTGATAATGTGACAAAATTTATCTGCTGCCAACAGAACCAACCACTAGTTTCAGTCATAACAGCTCTTAGTGGTTGAGTTCATTTAGCAGAGCTAAAAGCTACTGTAACCAGAGCCGCCTACATTGGTTTGTTTTTTTTTAACCCATGATTAAAGCCTTAATAAATCCAGATTAATAGCAGAAAAACAATCTTACCATGAGAATTTGTCGCACAGGCTAATTTTAAGGCCGAGTAAATTTTCCAAATCCTGATTTTTTTTTTCTTCTTTCATTGGTGGTCTTCCACTGCTCTAAAAACGTCATAAAAAAAAAGATTCCGTGTGCAGACCTTCGCTCAGTGTTTGGACGTGTATTTCCGCCGTCCTTGTCGAGCACCTGATGCACCGTCCTCACTCTTAACATAAGACAGAAAAATGGCCTTTTAAATAAAAATAAAAAAAAAGCAGCCGGAGGTAAACTTTCTTTTTCCATTCCGCCTCAACTTAAGGCGAGTTTCCGTCTTGCGATAAACAGAATTTTTTCCGGAGGAAGCGTCCTCGGATTCATCACTGTCGCCGCCGCCAGGTGACAGTGAACATGTGTCCCCGCCAAGACTCTGAAATGCAGACACGTCAACCAGTCTTTATGTGCACAAACGTAGGGAAATAACTTGTTCGGTCTGTTTGCCATGAAACCCTTCCAGACTTTCGTAGCGACGCTGGTTGTGTTTTCCAGCCATTGCACGAATCCAGAATTCACTCACGATGGGGGACATTTACATTCTCTGTCTTCCATCTGTGTGATTTACTGCCTTTTCTTTCCAAACCTTAGACTTGTTTGCGTGTGTGTCATCCAGCCTTACATGTTGTTGTTTGTGATTGCGAATTGAAAGTGATTACACGTTTGGAAATGAAGCACACGTGTGGGTTGGCTATCAAAAGAATGTAAATATCTTGTTGGGGGGGTTTTCTGTTGTTTTTCTCCCTCTCGCTCTCTCTCTCTCTCTCTCTCTCTCTCTCTCTCTGGCCGCCTTTGGTCATGACAAACTGACTGAAATCAGTCTAAGGTTACTCCTGTGCAGGTTGACTAGAACATCTGACCTGTGGCCAACTTTGTTCGTGCTCCCATGAGCCCACCTCCCCTCGCTCGCTCCCCCCCTCCCTGCTCCTCCTGCCCTCGGGCCCTGAAAAAGGCTCATTGTGCTGGCAGGGAGCTGGGCCGCGCATGCCTGGTCCTGGTTAGCGCGCCGCGCTGCTCGCTGGAGCTCACCTTCCTCCAGGGTTTGCATCTGGAGTTGGTTTCCTGTTCAGGCTGCGACGGAGCAGGGGGCGGAGTTTGGCTCCCCACCTCTCTGATTGGGCCTTTTCGTCGACCCCTTGGAGGGTTGCAGTTGCCAAGCGGTAATCTGTCCATCGCTGGCGTGCACGTTCAAACCCAGAACGGGCCGCAAAGAGAGGGCCTGTGATTGGTGCAGAGCCACGAGTCTGCAGCCAGCGATGTTTTAGATTTACGCCCTTAATCCAAAAGTTAATTTAGGCATCGGCCTCTCTTCTGTTTGGAGAATAATGAAGTCTTAAGAGCTGATTTTTTTTTTTTTTTTTTTTTTTTTATCTCAAGGTCTCTGAGAAACAACGGCTCCTCCAGAGTAACAACTTTACTTGAGTAATTGCAGGCCTCGTGTTTTGACAGCGTTATTCCACTGTTATTCTACAATTTTTAGCGTAATAGTCGCATTAGTGGCCGGCAGCAGGATGAGAGCATCCAGTAATAGTGTGTCATAATAGCGCCGGCTTCCTGTTATTACTGCAGTAAAGCTTCATTTCTGGCCGTGAGCTCTGCACGGCCAACTCCTGGAACCACGTGACTCGAGCCGCGCTCCAAGTCCACTTTCCTGCCATTGTGGAGGTCAAATAAATTGTGTGCTTCTAAAAAATAGTTGCTGAGTCGAATTCCCTCCTTCAATCGATTGGTCACTTGATGTTATCTGAGGCAGTAATCTGGTTGTGTTAACCAGAGTGCCATTTAAAGTTTCCACTTCCATTGTGCTCCGACTCTCCCCCGGTCCCCTCACTCTGACCTCTGTTCAGCTTCTTATGCCAGTTATTTGATTCTTGCCAACGCTGAATTTGTCTTTTAGTGCCGCAAACAGCTTTTTAGTCAGTCCTCCCAGAACAGTGCACCAAATAAGTCTGTTTCATGCTGTGGCATAAAAGCTGACAGCAGCTTTAATAGATCTTCTGAAGGAAGCCAGTTGCAGTGCACGTTTTCCGCACCCGTGTCCAGGCATGAAGGCATAAAACCTCACCGGTCGAGGTAGGTGGGTTTCCGTGTAGTTGCGGCGAAGGTCATAACGCAAAGGTGCCACATGGCAGTGTTCAAGGAACTGAACTTTTTTCATAACGAAGTAAGACTGTAATCTGACCAAGGAGTGGTGATCCAGAGTTCCCAGTGGCTGAGTGGTTAGTTAGAATCCAAACATGCAAACACACAAATGTAATGTAATGAAATATCTACATACTAATGATGCAAGATGTTTGTTTGTCTTCATTTTCTACTTCAATGAATTGTCTATATTTTGTCATTAATGCCAGATTATAGGGGTTTAAAAATAAATTAATGCTGAAATCTGCACATAATTCATAAATAAATACAGTCAACTCACAGCCGCCACTTATTTCTTGAGTTTAACACAATCACGGCAAACACTTTTTTTCTGTTCTCTCCGGCTTTCGTTGACCTGAAACGTCTTCTGGAGCAATTTGCAATCTTGAAAAGTGCTGCCGTTGGGAATAAATTCCAAAGTCTTTCGTCCTGTCTGGCTTGCGTACCACTACTTTTGTGAAAGCAGAACCTTCAAACCCCTTGAAAGTAACTCACATCCGAGGAGTATCTCGTGTTCTGACTGGCAGTCGTTCAGGGTCAGTATATCAAAAAGTACTTAAGGCCACGGAAGGATGAACGACGCCAAACGAGCGAGAAGACCGAAGGGGCGGAGGGGCTACACCTCTTGAGCTCATCCAAACGTTTGGAGGGGCCAGAATCCACCCCGATCTCCTCCCTCAGCAGGTACTTCCCCCGGCCAGCTGCTCGTCAAAATAAAAGCCTATCTCTCTGGAAGTGCAACTCTTGCTTCCTCCTCCTCCTCCTCCACATGTGCGGCCAGCTGTGCAAGGCGATGGATGGCTCCCAGAGATGAAAGTGCGAAGTTGTTTGCGTTTGGTCGAGGAGCCCTTGACATCCCTTTGTTGTGAATCCCGCCCAGCTCACTGCTGAAGGATAGCGGACGTTGTTTGGCAATAGAGGGTTTATTTCTTTCCTTTCCTTTTGTCATTATCATTATTTTTATTAATGTTTCTGATTGTTTGAAAAGAAACGTGCGCTGAGATTTTGCTGGAATGGTCCAGAAGGGAGGAGGAGGAGGAGGAGGAGGAGGAGGAGGAGGAAGAGGAGGAAAAGGAGGAGGAGGAGGAGGAGGAGGAGGAGCTGTGAAGTTTGTTCCCTTGATGTTTGGAATATGTGACTGATGCAGGTGTCGCCATCGGCAGCCATGACAAACTGGAGCTTCAGCCCGCTGACGTCCCAACATGAACTCCACACAGGGGACACTCACTGCTAGACAATCTTCTTCTTCTTCTTCTTCTTCTTCTTCTTCTTCTTCTTCTTCTTCTTCTTCTTCTTTTGCTTGGCTCCAGATCTCGGCCTACCGATTGCATGTCACCGCTTGAGTCAGCGCAACGTCCTCCTGGGTGGGACACGGGATCCCCCCGCCGGGAGCCGCCGCCGCCAGCGCAGGCCCTCGTTCTCACTGCCTGTTTGTCTTCCACTTGGAGGAACAGTGTTCCTCACACAAGTGGGCCTCGTTAAAATGAAATAGATCCGCTGGGGCGCTTCGCGAGCGCGATGGACAAACACAACAACGGCTCCCCTGATATCGTCCCCTCCGATCGAGGCCCCTCCTCCACTATCTCCATCCTGATTCATTTCTTCTTCTTTATTATTCCTTCACTCCCCCTTCCGCTCCGTGGCCGTGTTTTCTTCCCTTTCGCCCACTTTTTTTTTATACAATTCCAATGTTTTTCGTAACACAGATTAGCCCCCACCCTTCTCCCCACCCCGCTTGTTTTATTACTCAATGAGGTCACCCGTGTTGTGAGCGAGGCCAGAGTTCTGTAGAATCTCAGTGATCTGCAGCTTGTTGGACGCTCTCCTCGGAGCGTTGGATTTCTCAGCGTGTCGGGCTCGTAGACTAAATGTGACCCTGACCGTTGGCCTAGAGGTCAAATTACCTAATGATGGCTCAGTGAGCTCATTCACACCGTGGGATTTTTTTAAAAAAAAATTCTGTAACACCTTCAGTGTATAACTGCATCCACGAAATGAGCAGCTAGCAAGGAAACAGTCATAACGACATGATGGGGTTACATCAGGGCTCACGCAAATGTTTGAACACGTGCACTTAGTTGGTAAAAAAAAAAATGTGCAGAAATTAACAGTACATATTCAAATACATATACACATAGTCAAATCACACTTATGTCTCGTTGAAGATGATAATTGTCCCTAAAGTTGCCCGTAAACTGTGTCGCCCACAATGCATACCAAGGTTCTGACCCACAACCCAACAACGTCCCGCCGACAAATTACAGTTTGTTCTTTTTGAGAACAAATAATCCCAAAATTATATTTAGAAAAGTGTTTTGGCCAAAGTTAATGCACTAACTTGTGTTTGATGATATTTGTGTTTGCTATTGACTTTTTGAAAGTTTGGTGGAGAAATGTGGCTTTTTCTACGACAGATATTGAACATATTTTATAATGGCTCCAATTGGCCCTTTGAGGACAACCAGCTAAAATGCAGCCCTGATCTGTAGCTACTAATTCAGACCTAAATGAAGCCGACTGACTGACAGACTGAAAACCTGTTTTCTCACATACTGTATGTGTCGCAGGCTCTGGGGGACTCCGACTTCCCGTCGGTGCTGCGGCAGCTGCTGCCGCTGATGAAGCCCCACCACGCCGAGGACGGCGACGCCTCCGGCTGCAGGTCCGGGGAGGATGAGTGCGGCCCGGACGAACTCATCCTTCTGCTGGTCTACCTGTACTCGCTGGCCGACGAGGCCCAGGAGGGCGAGGAGGAGGAGCTGGAGAAGCTGGAGAGGGAGCTGATGGGAGCGCTGACCCTGGTCCTCACCCGAGAGCCGCAGCTCAGCCCGCTGCTGCAGAAGCTCACCGGTAAGAGACGTTGATCCGTGTTTCCGTCCAACGCGATCAGTCCGGGGAGAGAGACAGGGAGGATGAAACAGGAGAGGAGTGCAAACGGCCCACTGTTTATTTCCACAGTCATCCCCATAGTGGGGAAGATTTTTATCACCCTCTTCGCACCCCATCGCTCTGCTTCTATTTCTGAGCTACACTCTCTCCTGCATAGCCACATCCTCACAATCAGGTCAGGCCTGTATAGTGAACATGATCATGAAGTGGGAAAACTAGTACCACTTTTTTGACCCATACAAGTAACCGTCCGTTGTTGCTAAACCTGCTCCATGGGAGTTGTAGTTCTACGTGTGTACTATCCATCTCAATTCAGCTATTTAAGAACTACGTTTCCTGGTTCAAATTAACTTCACAGTAAACATGTGAACTCACTGTCCACCCAGGTGTGCTACTAAATTTTTCTTTGTGCTGCTAAAATTTTTAACATGCCAGCACTAGTGCTAGCACTTAGAAAGGTAAGTGTACAGCCCTGCAGGTCAGCTTGCCTGGCAAGCAGCTGCTCAAAAATTCTTGCAATCGTACAAAAAGTCCAGCGTGGGAAAGTCGGATCCCACCGGTGTGATCTGCTCAAATCAAAACGTGTGTCATGTGACGTTTAAACATCGATGCTTTGCAACTTACGGAACCTGTCGATTTTACCTTTGACTGCCATTAGCAAACAAAGCAGTTTATACCCTCTTTTGAGCTACTTTCGGGGGGAAATGTGCATTTTTTTTTACTGCAGCAGAAAGTTCCTATTTGCGGGAGGAACTACGTCCACAATACTCTAAATTCTTTCTAGCTAAAGAATAATGCAAGTGAGAGCTGATGGAGGCCGTCCACCACCACAACTAGCTGCACCACCCAGGCTAACGGCGCCTTCAGCCTTGAGCCTACACACACACACATATATATATATAACCTCTTCCTTTCAGTACCACCACTTGCTTCATAATTACAGCTACTTTTAGTTTTGGCTCGTTCTTCAGCACACGCCATGAAATAATAACTCAGCGGTTTTTCTGCTCATATCTCTGCCTGGTCGTTACCGGCCGGGTTAAAACCGTCCATGTGAAGTTCTGCTCTGGGGTCGTCGAACCCTGCAGAACATTTTTCACTCCCCTCTCACTGAACTCGGTGCCTCTGCCTCTTCCTGTTCCACTTGGCGAGGCGCTGCTCGGAACCGAGGGGCCCCTCTGGCAGCCGAGGGCCCCGAGACCGAGATGTGAGTTGTGTTTTTAAAGAAAGTGGGGAAAAAAAAAAAAAAAATCAGACTCTCTGTTGTAAACACTTCATTGGAAGTCACCCTGCCGGAGTGTGCCAGGTGTACGAAAGAGGAACAGGGCCACAAGAGGAGGGAAAAAATAATTACTGGAAGGTTTAGTTTAGTTTTTATTATTTTTTTTTTAGTTTCCATTTCGAAATTTCATGATTAAAGACGAAAGGCTCCTCTGTGCACTTAAGCCTTGTGGCGAACTTCCATTTTCGCCAGAGTAGTTTCCTGTTTGGTGTGGGTAACCGAACTCAGTTAGCTAGCAGACCTAATCCTCTTTAGTGCAGGTGCACTTTTTGACCAAGAGAGGAAAAAAACAACCTAGCGTGGACAATTTCTGGCAAACTGTGAGACGGAACGACGTGCGACTCTCTCTCTCTGTCCCTCTCTCTCTCTTTCTCTCTCTCCCTCTCTCCAACATTGTGACATTCACTCCTCGATTAAAGGGCTCAAATGGAAACCAGACGCGGTAGCAAAAAAAAAAACCTGGTCGCCATGAGAACATTGTTTTTACAAATTCTTCCATTTTGCTCCTTGGCGACGGCGCGTGTGAAAACACAGCGGCTGCACGCAAATGGCTGCAGGGAGGGCAGCAGGGACAAGCTGGGCTGAGCTGGATCTTGCCGGGCCGGGCCGAGGAGAGACAGGGATGCCGCGGCAGCTAAATCCCAACCTCAGCCGCCCCCTTCAGGGAGCTTAATTAAAGAGCATCCGAGGGAAACGGCGGCCCCTCAGACTGCTGTGCGGTGCTGTGCGACGGTGTTTCCTGTCTGCGCCGCTCGACCCGACTTTATCTTTATCTTTAGCTTCGGTTTCCAGCTATGAACTGAGGAGCGAACCTCAGGGAAGAGGAGCAAAAAAGGCTGCGAGTCGCAGTGGAAGGGAGTAAATCAGTGAGATTTAAATGTAAATGTTTGACCTTTGAACCCACGGCGATATGACACGGGATATCTCTCTCTCTCTTTCTCTTTGTTTTTTTTGTATTCCCTTTTCACCCCTAACACGGTCAAAGCAGACGATCCCCCCCCCCCCCCTTCTCCCCCTGCTGGGTTTTTTTTCCTGGCTTTCAAGATGCATTTTGATTTGATTTAGCGCTTTACAAATCAAAGGTTTTTTAGGGTGTTTTTATTTATTAAATTCCCCTGAAACTCCTGTCTGGAGTTTGTGGTCAGGCTCGGTGGCTGCGGTCCGACTCTCCTCTCCAGGTGAAAGCACAGCAAGAGGCTTCACTAACTAGCTCGGAAGCCAGCATCTCGCTGCCGGCCAGCCAGCCGCCACATGTGGAGCAAGCGATAGAAACTGAAGCTCGCAGGCGAAGCCACAACTGGGGAACAAACACCGCCGAAGGGGGATAAGAAGCAGCCGCCGCTGCTCTCCCAGACACCTGCCTTCCCATTGGCTGTCTGCGGTGCAGGCGGCCCCCCCTGCGTTTGATGTGTGCAGGTGGTGAAGCTGCTCCCGGCAGTTCAGTTGTGAGAAACAATGATGCTTGCAGCAAGAAACTAATGATAAAACTTATCCTGAACGGTTGCATTTCTTTTTTCTCCAACCTGTCTTTACCTGCCTAGTTTCTGTCTTTCTCTCCATCTCCTCTGTGAGATTTAGCTGCAGCAGCGACACAGCGAGAGTTGGCAAAAAAACAGCTTTTCTCTGACGACCGTAAATAAGAGGGGGTTGTTTTTCATCCTGTCAGTGTCTCTTTTTTTCTTCTTTCCCCTGCGCTGGGCATGGAAGGAGGCGATGGATGGATGGAGGGTGGGTGAGTGGGTGTGTGGGAGGCAGCAGGAGAGTGGGACCTCCACCGCGCTGCTGTTTGGGTTGGCAGAGCGTCGGCCCGACCGGCCAAGGGACATGAAAGGCATCACACACACACACGACTCCGACCGCCGTCTGCAGAAAAACCACCTTCAAACTTTTTCCTCCTCTTTGTTTTCTTCATTTCCTGTTCCATCCCTCCTGCTTTCTCTCTTCTTCTCTCCAGCCTGCCACCCTTGCTGTCCTTCTCCCCTTCCTCCAAACCTGCCGGCCTGACTGAAGGGCCGGGGAGGCAGAGCCCTATTGATCACGCCTGATTAGCCATGTTATGAAATTAGCCCCAATTATTTTTAATTGGCACTCTCTCCCTTTCTCTCTCTCTTTTTGCTTCCTCCTCAGTTGCACAAACACACACACACTTCTCTTCGGGGTGAACACAGAGCAGCCGGTGGCGCTGGTCCCCCTTCTTCCCATCACTTCCCCCTGGACTCCTCACCCGCTCATCAGATAAGCCGATGACACGGGTGCTGGGCTTTAATTAGCGCCGGCTCATCAGCTCCTCGCCGCCGTGCCAGACGTCGGCGGTTTCACACGACGGGCCACACACGGAGTCGCCCCCAGATCCCCCCCCAGACCGGCCGCTGCGGCGCCGCACACTGGCTCTCTGTTCCTTCGCATCCGTCAATCACCGCACTTTTCCTCTCCTCTCGGATTATACTGATTTCAGCCCACAGCGGCGCTCCGGACCCGTAAATCCAAACAGGGGAAGGCGACGTTGGCCAGTAATTGGAGGGTTCGCTCGTCGTCTCTGGACGTGTTGTGGATACAGCCAGGCGGCAATTTCTAATCCACATGAGGGCTCCACCTCATGGACACTGTGCGTAGTTGCGATAATAGCAATAAAACAAAGCAGATAGCAGATACAAACAGCATCTCCCCCGTACTGCTCCATTAGGGGTCCAAGAGTGACTGGAAACAGCAACATTGTGTCGCATTTACATGAGCGTGCACAACCTCTTCATGTCGATGCAAGTCTGCCCGTCTTCAAAACACCTGCAGGTGGATGCACACTGTCCTTCCCGTCACCTTGCAATAGTTTTGCTGTTTGGGGTGCGATGCATCAGGAAACAGTTCTTTTTTCTTTTCCTTTCGTGCATTAATCTGATGCTGCACTCGCCACATATCGATCCGCCACCAGTCTGGAGGCTTTAACCCACCGGGAGAGAGACGAATATGAATCGATGGGCGGTTCGATAAAGTAACAAGCCATTTTTTTTTTTCTCGTCTTCAAACTGAAACTGCATGATAACGAGACTCTGACGTGCTGCAGTGGCTGCTGATTTTAAATAGAACCTTGGTGTGATTTACACATTTGAATTTCAATTTTCATTTTTTGACTGTTATAAAAACTATATGCATGTAAACCTTTTTGCATATTGAATTTTAAATATTGAAAAAATATTGAAAAGTGATGCATGCTCAGAACGAAACTCTTGCGCATCAACGTTGAAATGTGTCATTATCATGCAAACATACTGGTGTCCGCTCCGGGACAGATGTGGCCAACAGCTAACAGCGAAGTGGTGTTGACGGTTCGCAGCGTGCAGAGGGGAAAGTGATACCTGCCTGCAGGCCCATCTTCTGCCGTGCAAGCTGGATCCCACACTTGTGCCCCCCCCGGGGGGGCCCGGGCTTTACGCCTCTGTTTGCTTTATGGAGTGTGTTAGCGCTCAGCGGAGAATTCCTCCGCTTTTGTATTTATGACAGGAAATGCACGTCATAAAAGTTGTGTAGGCGCTCACATCTCCCTTACATGTCCGCTGGGAAAATCTTAGGGGTAAAAAATGAAGGGAAAGGAGGGACTCAGTGGTGATCCGGCGCAGGCTGACAAACAGGCGCTCGTGCGCGCTGAGCAAAGACAGAAGGGGGGCAACTACGGAGACGCAGCCGGGGCTCCTGGGGGACTCGGAGTGAGACAGCGGCCCCTGGCCCCTGCACACGCACCACTGCAGACCGGGGTCAGCCCGCGACCCTCTGACGGAGCGTAGGAGTCGGCCTGACACGCTCCTGCAGCGTCTGCGGGGACGTGCAGCTCAGAAGCAGGAAAAACCTCCCGATCTGCACCAGTACCTTCACAGAAACAGTTTGGAGCCATCACGTTGTGCCCATTTTCACGTCTCTGTTCTGCAGTGGAGAAACGGAGAATTCCAGACCACACATTGTTTAACCCTCTGTTTACACCCTCCCCACTGAATCGATGGGTTTTAGCTTCCTGCTGAAGCTAAAGCTTTGTTGAGCCCCTTTCCCACTGGCCAAAAAACGAGGAAACGAGGCGGAACTGAGGGCAGAGACGACACCTGGTGGAGGGTGTGGTCACCGACCTGACTGAGGGCTTGATTGAGGTGTCAGTGCCCTCTGTGACATCACCGAAGACCAATTTACAGGCCTCTATGGTGTCCTAAAACATGATTTTTTTTTTCCCTCATCAACGGGAAGATGGTTGACTGATTCCTGTTGGATTTGGATAACATGAGACCCTTCTAAGGAGTTTTCCGGAGTCGCTAGGGGTCCTTCAAACACCCCCACCTCTGTCCCCCTTCTCAAAAAATCCTCATCCCTAAGTGGAGGAATTTTGTCGACCGTGTGCACGTCTGCTTTTTGCCAGAGTCGCCTGCTTTTACAGTATATCTGCCTTTTATCTGCTGCTGCGGAAGAACATGTTTACGTTTGAGATTCCAGCCGGCGGTGAAAGATGACCTGTCCCAATTTACCCGCTTCCCTCCCCAAAGCTGTCCCCTCTCTCCCTCCCCGCTCTCTCTCTCTACCCCTTCCCGCCCTCTACCAGTGCAGCTTCCTCCATTTCCCCGAATACAGGATGGGTTGCTAACCTATTCCCACCTCACTGGGACGTCCAGCTGCGAAGCTTTTGGCTGCAGAAGAGGAGGAGGAGGAGTTGGAGGAGAAGAAGGAGAGCTGTGCCATCAGACAAGGAGAACACGGCGGTTCTCTGTGTTCTTTGGAAGCGGCCCGGTCCGATATGGGAGCCCTTGAAGGGGGGGGAGTTGACTTGGTTCGGAGTCCTTCTCCGCTCGCTGCTCCCGGGTGGAGAATTCCTCCACGGGCCTCGGCACCAGATGGAAGCTCTCCTGGCGCTATGAGCTGGCCGGGTCATTTCCTGTCGAAAGGCCTGGTGTTAATCAAGGCCCGAGCCAATAGCAACGCCCCCTTTTTCCCCCTCTCCCTCCTCCTCCTCCTTTTCTTTATTTTACAGCCCCTCTCCACTTTAACCCCCTCCAACTTAGCAGAGAGGCTCAAAACTCCACATATTTCTCTCTCCACCCCCCTCCACCCAGAGTTTCTCCTTTTTGTCTCCCTCAGCCGCACTTCTCCCTTTGTTTAAAACATGTCATACCTTTGCGTGAGCCTCTTTTAGGTGGCTGTAAATAACTCTGACTTTTGGGTTCCATCTTATCATGGGGGTCCCTGCGGAGGACCGCTGGTCCAGCCAGCAGATAGAAGGAGATAGTGAGGAATAAGAGAGGAGAGAGGAGTCTTTCTTTCTTTCCTTCTTCCCTCGTGTCTGGTCACTTTCTGTTGTGTCTCCTGCGGACTCAGCGGGAGAGATAGGCTTATCTCCACCCCCACCTCCACCCCCGCTCCTCCTGCTGCTGCTCAGCTGACCCGCTCACTGGCCAGACGCAGGCGAGGTGATGCTGGTGGTGGTGGGGAATGTTTGGACTGAGCTCCTCACGGCCTACGTGCCTCATCGCTCATGTTCGATGGTGAAACATTGCGCCGGCCTCATCCTCGGCGGAGAGATATTTATACGCCCGGAGAGTCGGTGGCCGTGTAAATGTAGCCTGGCGGACCCTGATCCAGCCGGAGAGGAATTCCGGCTCAGCCAAATGTGAAAAACACAATCCTGAAGCGCGAGGCCACGGGGGTCGAAATGTTTCAGCCTTGATTTACGAGGAAGATGTGAGATTACAGTGACAAAGTTCTTACCGCAATCAAAACCCTTGTGATTCAACAGATATCCTGGTTCCCATTTTTGTGAGTGAAATTATGGGAATGCGAAGGATTTCAGTGGTCGCAGTTGCGCAATCTGCCTGAAAAGACGTGGCGGCTCGTTGCTTCTTGGCACTCACGACTTCACATGTCAGGAAACGATGTCGGGAAAAGCAAAAATATTCCTGAAAAAAATTGGTTGATGTCATTTCAGTAACACCCCTGAAAACTGGATGATAAAAACACCATTTTATTCCCGAGGATGAGCCTTTTCTGGCCGTCAAGCATTTTAAATTCTAAAAAATTTAAGGAAATTGAAAAACAAAATCCTATAATTTTCAAAAGAAAAAGTTTGTGGGCTGGTTTGAGGTGCTTTCTTGTCTTTTTGTTAGGAACAGTTTTGTAGATTAAACTGTGACTAATACATACACTAAACATTCAGCTAATGAGCTGCATTAGACTAATTTGACAGTTTGTCCTGGTTGAAGAGCAGCGTTCCTGACTTTAATTCCTCAAATCTCTCCGTCTTCCGCCGCTTCATCCCACCGTTGTTCCATCTTGGTTTCGTAAAATGTGCCTGACTTGGAAACTTGTCAGGTTCTTCATCCTGAATTTCCTCGGCCAGTTAAAACAAAGAGCCTGTTGCAATCGCGGTAATCCTGCTATCAATAGAACCTTCCCTGTCGCGCTCTTCATCATTTCATCTTATCTCTGCGCTGTCAGCCCCTCTGAAACACACACACGCTCACTCCCCCACACGCACACACACGCACTCCAGCGCTCTTTGATGCTGCCAGCTGCTGGCCGTCTGCGCTGCGTCTGGCGGCTCGACGCTATCACATCCAACCGGGTCCGAGTCGGCGTCCAGGTGAGCGTGTGAGGGAGGGACGGACGGAGGTGGGGGATGGATGAATGAATGAATGAGCCGCCTGTTGCTGCGTTTCCTCGGCAGATGGTGGGAAAAGCAGGAAACCGAGGGCTTTTTGGCAGGCGGGGGACGCCGTTGTCTGCGTCATATGTTGGACAGCGATAATGACCGTCTCGCAAGCCGAGGCACCAGAGCGCCGAGGCCCCCCTGTTGATAAACACTCGTCCAGGGTCCCAGCCATACACCTCTTCTTCCTCTTCTTCCCATGGACGCCAGCAGCCCATAGATCCCCTGCTTTATTAGAACACTTTGCCCTGTTTACCAGCTCCCCTCTCAACCCTCCCTGACCCCCCGAGTACACGGAGGCTCGCCACTCAAAACAGGCTATTTCTGGGGCCGCGTTTTAATTTCCCCTCTCCGACGTATAGCAATAGCAAATCCCAAAGAAAAGCCAGCGCAGGGGGAGTGTGTTATTTCCACGATGGGATGTGTGCTTTTAATTTTCTCCTTTTCCTGCCCGCCACGACTCCGAAAAGCTCTTTTTAGACCCAGTCCATGCACAAGCTGCTGCTGCTGCTGCTGCTCCTGTGCAATTTTCACACTTATTGAGCAGCATCTCTCCACAGTTTACTAGTCACGTCCTGGATCTCCGTTGCACTTCTTTTAAAAAACATTATTTTTTTAAGGTCCTGCATGACTTTTGTTTTCGGCGTTTTGCAAGAAATGTGCAATTTGGCAGATGGAAGCAAATATGGCCAACAAGTTGTGACGTAGGGAGCTTGTAATGGCAGCTTTCTGTTTGCGTACAGTGCACGGCAGCATGACTGGTAGCGCCGACAGCTGTTGATTGATGTCAAACGTTTTCCCTAGTCCAGCGAGTCTTACTCGGGCTCGAATTCCTTGATACCTGAAAATCGGCTTAAAAGTTTCACATATCCAGGGTGTCCGTCCGTCTCTTCCTTCCTTTACTTTTGATCTTAGCACCAAACGAGAGAAAGATACAAACATTTTTTGAAAGAATTCAAGGACAGAGATAAAAGGGAGTGAAGCCACCTGTGGAGTCTTTATTATTACTGTGGCTTTGTGGACAGCAGAGCAGCATCACCCCTAAACACAACTAAATCACAGCTATTCTAAATAATGACTCGTCAGTTTTGTGCGCCTTTTGCCTCCCGCTGCAGACACGTGGACGAGCGCATCTTACACGCCAAAATCTGCCGCTCAGGTGGGCGCCGTCTCCCTCTGATAGGTCCTCCTCGCATCGCTGCACCAGTCAAGGGTCTGCACGCTCGCGCACACACACACACACACACACACACACACGGACAGCTGTCTTGTGCTTTGGCTCAGACTAACTCATCAAACTTATTCAGTGCTTGTGTTCCTAGTTTGGTGATGTGTTGCTCCGTGACAGTCGGCCGCCGCAGCGTGTGGGAGTGGATTAGCACCCGAGACGCATTAGAAAACGACAGGATTAGGAAGTTTTGTGCGTCTCTGTCGGGCTGCCGTGCACAGAGAGCAGCGATATAGCGGTGTTTTGCTAACCCAGTTTGTGTGGGCTTTTGCAACAATTACCGTGGCAGTATAGAAACGAGGGCGGGGACGGAGGGGGCGCTAATTCACCAGATTAGCACAGCGTCGCGTTGATCCACGTTTGAAAGGGAGCGAGAGGCGCGGCAGACGCTTTTGGAGAGGCGGCCCGAGCCCACGTCGACCTGTCGAGGTCAGAAATAATAAGCGGTGTGTCTGCTCTCGCTCAGTTTAGCGCCGGCCTCGTCCACCCTGTAATCCGCTTTGATGTGGACTGGGGAGCCCACCAGGATGTGATGTTTGTGTAGGACCGCCAGGCCTCGCCGGGCGGGTAAGTATATGTGTGATCCCGGCGGCTCGGCCAGTCAGTCGTGGGCATCGCTGGTGAGTCGTCGTCGTCGCCGCCGCCGTGCAGCTCGGAGGGAGCGCGGCAGGAAGCGGAGCAGATTAGGAAAAATCTGACACTGGGGGCCGGAGGAGCTTCCTGCGATTGGGAGCTTCCTCTGCGTCCGCGGGACTCGCCGCCTTATCTCGAGCTCTCCCTGTGCGCCGCTGACTCGTCCTCCAGTCCGCTGCTCTTTGACTGGCTGTTGCCCACGCTGAGCTGTTTGTTTGACACTCTTGTTGTCTTACAGACAGACTCCCAAAAGGATGTCCAGAGGGTCTCTGCTGCCTCTGAGCAATGATCCCTGATAACGCAACATGTCCTCTGGTTGAACGAGCGTCCAGAGCGGCCAGCAGCTGACCAATCAGAAGCCAAAGACTTTCACAGCAGGAATCTTTAGCCTTTTTACATTTTATCTACTGATTTTTTAAATCTAATTACGCCACTTCAGTTTGCTCCTTATTTCAATATGATATTTGAAGTCGATCCAACTGCCGCTCAAGGAAAGTTTGCTCAGCCGATGCAAGACACGATGTTGTGCACTAGCCTTGTGCATCAGTGGGTGTCAGCTGCTGCTGCTGCAGCTGCGTCTCAATTTTTACTTCTGCAAACTTTTCCGAGGAAACTTCTCAAACTTGTTGTGCTTTTCCCACAAGCTTGTATTTTGTCTCCCCTTAACGCCTCCCCAGCGTGCACTACTACTGCTGCAGACTTGTGCTGTCATCGCTCTGCAGCTTCCTCCTTTTCCTCCTCCTCCTCCTCCTCCTCCTCCCCCGCCTCACGGTGGGATTACAGTCTGCCCATATCGTCTGCTCGGTGCCGTGTCACTTCTCAGCATCATCTGAAGATCGCAGCAGCCTGCTGAGCTGCAGGTGGTGCAGGCAGAAATTGGGTTTTGTTGGGGGAGAAGTGTGGCGGAAGAAGCGCAGAGAAAATGGGGAAACCCGACAACTTTGCCAAAATTTTTACTGGTGGAAAGTTTGCTAGCTAAGCTCACTGACAGAAGGTGGGATTTGATTGGACGCTGACAGTTTAAGGGAGGGTCTTCATACAAAGAGTCACGTTCTGGAGGCTTCCTTCAAGTTTAATATGCAGCTTCCATTTTAATCAGGTGACAAATTAATGACAAAACACTCATAACCAGTAAACTACAAATTAAAAAAAAACATTTCCATTTACTTCCTGATTCATTAACACAAACCACTGCGTTATGCTCAATGATGGATGGGCAGGGCAGAAATTAGTGCAGAGACCAGTGCGGGTCACTACGGCTGCACGGACATGACTCATCGAACGGCATGAGTCGGAGTGAGTGAATGAGTGTGAGTCAGAGTGAAGTGCATTAGCGCACATGAAAGCCAGAGGTAAAAAAAAAAATGTAAAAAAATGTGTGGGGACGTTTTGGGGTTCTGGTGCAGTGAAATGAACGATGCCTTGTCATCTGTTCGAGGTTTTTTTCCGTGGCGTCGTGCGTTTGGAAGGCAGAAGAAGAAAAGAAACATTCCAGATGAATCAATCAATCCACGTGCAAGAGTGTGTGTGTGTGTCTGTGTGGGGAACATGTGGCTTTAATAAGTGTTTTATGTTCGTCCCCACCCCTTTTGTTGCACGGACCTGTGGCCGCTGAAGACGAAAACACGGTGATTCGTTCAGGATTTCACTTGGTTTTGTCCTCTGGCCACAAAACAATCATCATCCCAGCTAAACAACCTTTCTTTTAGAGCATCCCAGAGGAAAAACTGAGGTTGGAGCATCCAGCGTCCGTGTGTGTGTACGTGTGTGCTCAGGCTCTGGTGGTGTGTTGACTGATGAGCCCGTAAACAGACCCCGCGGCTCAGATATCAGCGCCCGTTTATTGCTCCGGGTTCAGATCTGGACGTCCCGCCTTGTTTATTTGGCTTTCAGGTATCAAATTAAAGCCGCAACTCTCTCCCACAAACACGCGTGTATCCCCCCCGCCACCGTCTCTGCGAGCTCCGGCAAGTCAACAAACAGCCGCGCATGAGCCTGTTCGCACAAATACACATCTCAGCGTCCAGCAAGCACAGACTGTGATCTCTCCGCTGTGTGCTTTCCCAGGGACACACACTCGCGCTGTCCAAGCAGAGGTTCTGCAACAGCAACACACACACATACACTTTCACCAACACAGCCATCTCCTCCTTCATCTCCTCCTTCCTGACCAGCGTCAGAGTCGTCGCGCTCTGTCTCCCATGAGAGCAGCACAGTTACTGTCCAGAAAACCTTTTTTTTTTTTTTGTTTGTGACCAAATTTTTAGTCTGTCTCTTTGCAGTCATGACAGATTTATTTGTATAGTAGCACATCATAACAAAGTCACCCGAGGGCACTTTACACGCTGGGCAGGTCACAGGCCTCAGACTCAAGGCCTGCAGGTCAAATCCGGCCGGTTGTGTTTTTTATGAGGACCACTGAAGCTTGAGAGTTGTGTGACTGGCTGAAAAATTGAAAAGTCCATGCTGATTTCAAAGCGCACGTTTGTAATTTTGTATTTGTAACCCACCTAGTGTCGGCCAGTTTGCTTTCAGCGTTTCCACCTCAGCAAAGTTGGGAATTTAAAAATACTGATACCAAGATGTCCAACATGAAGAGAAGTTGACGCAAGCTGAGGGAAGTTTGATCAAAACTGTCAAATTGAATGTAACAACTGTTTGTTTGAGAGTGAAGTGTAGTGATGAGTTAGAGTGATGTCTAAGGCTGCGTTCAGACTGCAGGCGAATCCGATTCAAATCGGATTCCTTCTCAAATTTTTAGGGCTGACTGTCCACACTATTTCTTAGCAAGTGTCCAAATAGGATCTGGTTCTGTTCAGCCTGGGCCACGTTATAATAATAATAATAATAAACTTTATTTATATAGCACTGCTCATACACAACATGTGCAACCCACAGTGCTTAACAAAATAAAACAAAACAAAACAAAGCAAAACAAAGAAAGGTAATAATAATAAGAACAACAATCATAGTAGTAACAATGAGAAAAAAATAAAAAGCTCCCAGCGTGGAGGGAGAATAATCATAATGACAAATAAAATAAATACATAAAAATAAAGTTTGAAACAGTGGCCCATCTGACAGGTTGCTGGAGCAACGACGTCGGAGCGGAGGCGTTGTCCAGCACGTGTAGTGTGTGACGTCATTTCACTGCGACAGCGGCACTTGTTGCCATACATGCCCTGGAGCTTGGCTTGAATGGAGCTACAGTATCTCCCCACACACTGATGAGCCAATGAGTTTCCTCCTCTGTCCAGGGACTGCTGTTTTCTACTTCTTCTGTCTGCTCCATTACGCTACAGCTCCACACCCGGAATGTCGCTCTCTGGTCTAGCGCATTGGGTCTTAGGTCGTCTAGAGTGACAACACGGACAGTCAAAACTGATTGGTGTGTTTGGAGCTGTTCACACTGAGACGCAGATCAGTCCAAAACGCCACTTGAAACTACCTCCCGAACGTGGTTTCAATCTGTTTTGCAAAAAAACGGATTTCATGTGATTTGTGACTGTTTGGACTGCAAAAGAGCCATCCAGCTTCAATCTGGATGGGCTAAAAAAAAAAAAACACATTTCGGCTGGCAGTCTGAACGCAGCTTCAACCTCATCACTGGGAGGACTTTATAATAAAACATCTACTTTAAAGTTTAGGAGTTATTACATTGATACAGTTCCTCCCATCACTAACATTTTGTTGTTTTCTTTGATTTGGCCAAACAGTCATGTGACGTCTCCAGTGGTGGTTTATTATCGGCAATACGATGTAAACGATCGGCAGTCACGAGCGCATGCTCACTTCTCTACACTCGCTTCACACACACACTCCATCATACCGCTCACACACGCTCTGTCTGTGGCCTCGGTGTGTATGTGTGTGTAGATGTATGCGTGTGTGTCTCCGAGCAGACGGTGTTTGTCTGCGGTCGCTGGTCGTGGCGCTCCAGTCCCGTCCCGTCCCATCCTCTCCAGGACACTTTGAAAAGAGGCAGTATAAATAAACAGTCCTGCCCCACCTCTCCACATTGCCTGGAACCCTCCCACCCCCCCTCATTTTCTCTGTTTACATTAGCTGATTTAATGGCAGGCGAGTCTTGTAAATTTGATATACGCTTCAATAAATACCACGTAACAGAGCTTTTCCTATAATTTGATAAGCGCGGCAGATTGCGGCCACGTGTTTATGAAGCTGAAAGGAAAAAAAATCTTGCTATCGACGCTTTCATTCGTGTTTTTTACCTTTTTTTTTTTGAGCCATGGGGGGGGGGGGGAAATGGCATATTTCTCAGTCTGACCTCCCCCCTGCATGAACCCCCCGCTCCCCCACACACACACACACACACGCACCCCAGCCCTGTCTGAAACAGGAAGTGCCTATTTATTTAAGAGGGGTGCATTTACAGAAACCCCTGTCCTGCTGCCTCAAAGACTGTGTGCTGCGTTCAAAGACAGTCTGCAGTATTTACGGCCTCTCCCCCTTCAAGGAAGGTTTTTCTCCTGTTAAATAAATGGAGCTGCAGTCTGAGCCGTGACCCCTCGGCGGGGTGAAAAAAATCATCCTTTTTCTTAATAAAAGAATGACTTAGTCCACTTCTTTGTTGCATCAACGTTCTCTTCATCATTTCTCTCTTAAAAGCGTTTACTCAGGGAATGAGGCACGGTAAAATATGACTGTAATATTTGGCTAATACCTCAACTAACTAGTCCACTAAGACAAATAAAGGCTTAGTAATGGTGCAGTCAGCGTTTATTAGACAGCGACGGAATTTTGAACATCACACTGTGTGCAAAAACAAAAAGTGTTATGGATGTGCATAACTGCATGACGCCACAAACTGTTTCTTCTGACCGTCACCTTTGCCACTTGTATACATTGTGTACATTGTTTTTTACATAGATGCAACTTATTGGTTGCATTTGAAAAAGGGCAAATGATAATAATGATGCTGCACCAGGACCAGCTTGCCTGGTTTTTGAAATCCCCTTCACACCAATGTCCAAGGCCAACACCAGACCAAGACCAAAAAGTGTCGAGGTTGAGACCAAGTATGAGTGGTAGGGAGTTCAGTCAACCAATCTGCTGCATTTCAACTCCTCCAGTTGAGCTTTATATTGGCGGAAGAAGACTCTTGGCCTTTTCTTTTGCAGCCCTCCTGTTTCCATTATGAGACACCCTATCTCGACATTACTCCTAAATGACATCATCCCTAAATCTGAAGGAGTTGCTCCACGTGCACGACTACTCCTCCGTGGATCAGTCATGGATGGATGGATGGATGGATGGAGGACGGATGCAGGATTCTCCTCGCATCGGCACCATTCTCATCGGCAGGGGGAAAGAAAGAAAGGAAAAAAAAACCCAGATCCAGCAGCCTGAACGGCCGTGACTTGTGGCGTCGCCGCTCGTCACTTCGTTAATGATGAGCCCGGCTGTGAGTCTGGCTGCGAGTCAAGCCTCCTCTCTTCTCTTCTCCTCTCTTCTCCGTGATGAGCCGCGCTGGCGGTGCCGGTTCACAGCTTCAGGGCAACGCTCCGGGCCGCCGCTGCCCTGCACATTATCACATTATTACGCTTCCTTGTGTGTTGGACTGGACATTAGCCATTGAGGCTTTCTCAAAATGGTATTTTGTTAACTAATCTGACACACTTGGGAACTTTGATTTTACTTAAAAAAATTTTAAAAAAAAGTAAAAGGGAGATGTGCGGGGGAAGCGTCACGTGATGCATCTGCCACGGTCCGCTTTAACGTTCAGTTCCCACATCTCTTCGCTGGGAGATTAAATACGCAAGGGTTTGAAATTGTCGAGGCAGCGGCCAACAGCAACAGCAGCGCCGTGATGTGGAGCAATAACTGTCAGGACGCCACTTGTTAGCCGGCCGCAGCCAGCGCGTTCAGTGCGGGAAGAGAAGTGATGAGGAACCGGTCCATTCAGCAGGGAAATTTTTTTTTTTTTTTACTCGCAGATCCTTCCACAAATATCTCTCGGCGCTTCAGACGTGTTCATAAAGTGCGTTTAGGGCACAAATTTCTTCATAAGAAGACAATCGGGTCAGACATTTTTTTTTTTTTTTTTTCGCTAACAATGTTCCCAGAGGATGCTACAAATCCTCATTTCCTGGCTGTTGCTTTTCTCTGTGTAACATACCAGAAAGCCCTCCAGGCTCAGCCGGCACCGCCACATGTAGGATATGTTGCATATTTTGCGGCTGTATTTTAATTGGGCCTCTTGATAGTCCAAATACAAGCGGATCACCTCGCTGCTGATTTATTTATTATTTTCCTACGGGGGTGTGCGATTACACTAAACTCTGGATGTTGTCTCTAAACACGGAAGGAGCAGCGGTGTTTTGAGAATTTTTGCCCCCTTTTTTTTTTTTATCTCTGTCTACCCTCGACTGAGAGCGGGTTCAAAATAATAAAGAGATGAATAATAGCGCTGCCAGGCCTATGGAGGGTTGATATAAAAGCTGCAGCCAGAAGCCAGGTAGCTTAGTGTAACACAAACACAGGAAATGGGGTTAAACGGGCTCCATCCAAAGGTAACAGAATTAGCTTCCAGCAGCTCAGGCCAGTAACACCTCATACTCACGCCTGTGCTTTAATTTGGGACGTTACACTTCTTTCTATATGGATATGTTTTCTATTAATTGCGAAATGTGTTAAAAACAAACAGAGAGGAAGAGGCAACTTTGTTTTGCGGAAATTTTTTTGTGTGTGTGTGTGTTTTCGAGGAGTTTTGGCCACCTTCCGGGGGTTCGAATTAAACCACCAGGAGATTTTGTCAGCTGTCAGTTCCTTCACTTTTCCAAACAGGCATATTTCCCATATATTCCCAGCTTGTTTCCCCACTAAGAAAACACTGCATTGATGGCATGTCAAAAGTGTGGAAGTGTGTCAAAAAGTTTGTGTGTGTGTGTGTGTGTGTGTGTGTGTGTGTGTGTGTGTGTGTGTGTGTGTGTGTGTGTGTGTCGCTGCTCCTCTCTGAGGAGACTTCTCTTAAAGGCCCAGTGTGTAAAATATACAGGAACCTGGCACAACATGGACTAGAGTGGAAGGAGGTGGTCATGTTCCACCGCCACCAGGTACCTACAGCAGACCAGAAGGTGGATCTGATCAGGGTTTAGACATTTTTTTTGACAGAAGACTGAGATTCAGAATAACCTTGTGAGGACCATGTACCTGCTGTCTGCTGGGCCAAGTCCTTCAGACTACACTCTGATTTTTATAATAGGTCCATATCTGAAGGCGAACTTGACATCAATCAAATATGCCTCAGGCTTTGCATTTGAAAAAAAACACTGTGTATTTGTCGGCTGAGTGTAGAATACAGCACGTCTGTCGCCCTCACGCTCTCTCTCTCTGCTCCACAGATAATATTATGATTTCATGTTTTGAACGCACGTCTCGGTGGAAGTGTAGTAGTACAATGAAATCTCCCAAATCTTGGTCTCTTTCACGCAAACAGATGACCTCAGAGGGCCGGGCCCGGCTGCTACGCCTCAGCGGCTCCCTTCAAATGTCAACCTGCGTCCAGTATGACAGCCTGTTAGCGCCGCGTGTGCTATTACACGCCAGACAAGCCTTCATTTTCGCCCATTATGGCCAGGTTACAATTTCTGCGTGAGGCACAGTGCTGCCCAGATCTGGTCAGGAAAAAAGTTCCAAAAAAGAAAAAGAAAACACAAAAAAACAACACAGTGCTCTCCCAGTCTGCAGTGCGCCACCCTTGTATTAAAACCGTGTAAAGTTCCCGCCAACTAGTGGGTTCAAAGTTTTTTGTGATTTTGGCAAAGGTTTGATGCAAAGAGGGCAGCTTTGGAAGGGCGGAGTCAGCATTTCAGGGCAGCATCGTTTTTGCTCTACGAGCGCGATTGTGAAATGGCCTGAAAATTCAATTTCTTTTCTCTCTCTCTCTCTCTCACTCTCTCTCTCTCCTTTTTTCACCGTCTGCGGCACTTTTACGTGCATTTAATGGGCTTCTGCAGCTAATTGTGTGCCGCTGGTGGGTTTCTGTTTTGATTCCCGCTAAGCGGTTTTTCTCCGATTTATGATTGGGGTTTACAAGAGTCAGAAGAAAAAAGGAGCGAAAGTAAAGAACAGGACGGGGTGGAGCGGGGGAGGGAGGAGGGGAAAGTGACTTGTTTTTTCAAGCAAGTTTTAGAGGGTTGGTGCCTCACATCTGGAGCGCAACCTTCGCCGTATTATCCGAGATGGAGAATGAAAAAAAAAAAGAGGAGGAGGGGTTGGGGAGGTAACAAAGTTGATCTGTCTCAGGAGAAAAGGAGAAAACAGCTCAGTCCTGGCAACAGTGTGTTTAGAGGCCTGTAGCTGTGTGCGTGTGTGAGAAAGTTAGGGTCCAGTAAGAAGTTTAACAGTGCCCCCTAGTGGCATTGTTGAGACCTGCAGCAGTTTAGGTTGGCTTGTCATCAGGCTTTTTTTTGGGGATGTTTGTCATCATTGTCACTGATTAGCTTCTGGCAATCCGACTTGTTTTTGTTAAGGGAACGGGAGACAAAGGGTTGGGTGTTCATGTCTTCTAAAATGATCTTGTTAGTGGCACAAGGTTCCATATTCTACCCACTTACTTATCTATTTTTTAACCCGGACTCCACTGCAGCTGCATTACATAATTGAACATTTAAAAAAAAATTTAAAATAAATTTAAAAAATAACTCTTAAGATATCCCGGAAACAGCTTATTTAGCCCTCTGTTTGCAGCCTCCACGGTTTTAGCTCCCTGCTTTGTTGGACCTTCCACATGTTTGGAAGGGGGGGGGAAGAAGGAAAAAGAGGGGAAAAATTTAAAAAGAAGAGAAAAAAACTCTTTAGATATCCAGAAAACAGTTTATTTAGCCCTCTGTTTGCAGCCTCCACAGTTTTAGCTTCCTGCTTTGTCGGACCTTCCACATGTTTGGAAGGGGGGGGGAAGAAGGAAAAAGAGGGGAAAAATTTAAAAAGAAGAGAAAAAAACTCTTTAGATATCCAGAAAACAGTTTATTTAGCCCTCTGTTTGCAGCCTCCACAGTTTTAGCTTCCTGCTTTGTCGGACCTTCCACATGTTTGGAAGGAGACTAAAACAAGACACGTCTCAGAGGGCGGAGCCAACACTCAGCTGGGAGGGATGTCACTTAACCTGGCAGATGCATTGGTGCTCTCCGTGAAATCACTGAGGGGTGAACCCGAAATATGTGCGAGTGTGTTTTAGCACACATTTGCTCAAAAAAGTTGGCAAAACTAAAGAATGAAAGGATATTTTCTCCCATGTTTGATGCTTTGTGGCTCCCTTAAAAGTCGTTTTAAATGTGGCACAGTCGGGGAATGACGACTGTGCCACATCAGTCGTCATTCCCCGCACTGCCTCTCAAGCGTTCTTGTTTTGTTATTTTCCACGTCTGATAGCGAAAAAACATCTGGATTATGCATCATGTTAAGAATAGGGTCCGATATTAATGACACAGCAACGCAAACATCAAGCCGTCCCCTCCTCCCCTTTCCAGCTCGTGTGTGTGTGCCTATTTGCTGTGCATCTGCGCGTCCGACAGCGCACATGTGTTTATGCATTCTGGCCGCACCAGTGCAGCTTGTAACTCTAGCCCAGCGTGTCGCTCCAAGGAACACAGCAGATGTTCAGATGTTTCTCCTCGGGAAAACAAACAGAACAGGGGCCATTTTTTTCAGGACAGGAGGGACTGTCAAAATAAGAGCGGGCCCCTCCTCCCCCTCCAAAACAGGGACTCCGTTGTGCGGGTCACAGTTCGACCTCTCCTGAAGGGGGCGAGGCGAGAGGGTGGGGGGTGGGAGGTTGTTTTGCAGGATGTTTGTCCAACCTGCATTTCAAACGCATAAAAGTTTTACGAGGGACTTTATGTGTGTTTGTTCGCGGCCCCCCCCCTCCGTTATTGTTTGGGAGCCCAGATGAGGTGATTTTGCAACAATTGCACCTGAGGAGTGAGAGGGGTGATGGAATCCTGAGAATTGAGAGAGGCGCTGGAGTAAACACAGCGCGAGAGGCCACGAGCCCGGGAGATTAATGCGGCGTTCGGCACTGTGGATGACAGAACTGAACTGGGCCCCTCGGTGGTCGGGGGGGGGGGGGGGGGCGCCCCCAGGTGAAGACCTCGAGGAGGAGGAGGGGATGGAAGGATGGAAAAGAACACACATTTTCCTCCACAAATGTGTCTTTTTGCCACATAATGATGATAACCTTTGTTATTTTAACAAGAGTCACGCACCTTGAAGCAGGGATGAGAACTTAATGGGGGGGGGGAGGATATGGGAGTGGGGAGCTCTCAGAGGAGAATGTCAGGTCATTTGTGCCTTGGCTGCTTCGGGGGGAGATGGATGTGACACGCAGGGAGCAGAGGGGAAGAAAACAAGCTGTTGGAGCTGTGAGACTGAAGAGGATCAAAGTGGCAGTGAGGTCGTAAATAAGGCCGGCTGCTCGCCGAGTGGAGCGACGCTGCAGGACGTGGCAGAGACCAGAGATCTGCAGCTCCGGCAAGATGCTGCTCTCCAGCAAATGCAACTTTAGCCACACGACCGAAACAGGGGAGGTGGTCCTGAGACCAAGCATGTGTGTCTGTGTGTGCGTGTTTGCGATGCTCGGTGCCGGTTTCCTCTGGGCCACATGTGCTGTTTGGTGCTCAGTAATGAGAAGTCCAGGTGCAGACTTCCCCCCACGGCAGGAAGTCCTTGTTTACTCATATTTGACCTTGTTTCTGACCTTGGTTACAGTGTTGTTGTTGTTTTTGTCCCCCTTCAGGTTCGCTTAGAAACCTTTGCGTTGTTGCCGTTGTGATTTTTGATTTTGTAGATTCTGATAATTCCGCGTGATCGCAACTAAATGTTGTGCAGGAGTACAAATAGTTAGGGTAATAGTCAATAGTTAAAGTAGAGTTGTGGTTTGACAAGGGTTTACTTAATCTTAAAGGACCCCGACTGTAAACTGTAAATTGTAAACTGCTCATGAAATATTTTGTCCCCTTCTAAACCAGTGTTTGATTCAACAAAGCAGAAAATAATTATAATAATGATATTAAAATAATGACACTTTTTTTTGCTGTTGTTTTTTTTGTATTGACTTTTATTGTTTGGTTTTGCCAAAGGCTGTAAATGCACAGCTTTTTTAATATAAGCATATACAAGCCCCAGTAAGGATGAAAAATAAGGAGCTGGCAACCAGCCTTTATTCATCTTACATTTACTTACTTTAAACAGATCTGTGGCAGCACTTAAACAGTGTAAATATTTACATCGTCTACGATTATGGCTATGTTTTTCTAGGGCATGTCACACATATGCGGATTTATTAGTAATACACTGTTTTTAATTACTTCTTTGGTTCAGTTGTTTTTTTCCTTTGGTTTTGGTGTCTTCTGGTTGTATTTCTTGTCACCAGGAAGACCTCTTATGTCCAGTATGCTGCGCTGTCTTTGTCCACCAGGGGGCTCTCTGGGACTGGAAATATTTACCAGTCACGCTGACGTCTTCATTTCCCCTCATACTGGTTTGCTTATAACTGTTTAATAAATCACTTTATAGTGTTTAAGACTGTTGTGGACCCGCTGCAGTAACGTGTTCACACTACTTAGTGCAAAACAAACTGCCCATTTATCTGATGTACTGCCTGCATTTGTCACTATTGACCTGCAGGGGGCAGGCTAACACTACACTGTGTCTTCACCTGCTGGGGGGTTTTTTTTTGTTTTTTTTTTGGCTCAGCTGTTAGCTCCTGTACTGTGGAATGACCTGCTGTCTGCAGCAGCGTCAGCTGAGATCTCCTGGTGAGGAGTGATGAGAGCCGAGCACTGCACCACTTAGGACACACACACACACACACACACACACACCTACGCTCAGTCATCACGGTACTAATGGCATTCCTACAAACACACACACACACACACACGCTGGTCCAACGGGGAGCAGTGGTCTGCAGGTTCAACTGGTTCACAGTCTGACCTACTGGATTAAGATATTTTTTCCTCCACGTAAACAAATATTTTCAACTTCTCTGGACTCACAACTTTAGTGTTAGTGGTAACTCTATTTTAACACGATTGCACTGTTGAAAAAGTTTTTTCCTTTGGCTCTTTGACTCACAGTGAATTGTGAGTAACCTTTGCAGAGAGATATTTAGAGAAGTTAAATTATTTCTATTTTCCTTTTCGTATTATGCAGTCATAGACCTAACTAATTTTTTAATGCTTACATAATCCCAGCCATATTAAGTGGTGTTGGCTTCGCTCTTTTTTTTAATAATAGTTACATAACATTTTCATTGCCAGCCAGTTGCGTGATAAAATAGCTTGGCTCCTAAAAGGTAACCAAATCTCCCTGAATGTCCCTCTTAATTAAACTTATCTTATTTCTCATATCAGCAACAGGCGCTGTTGGTAATGCTAAACATGCCAGATTCCCATTCACACATCCCAGTGTGTGTGTGTGTGTGTGTGTGTGTGTGTGTGTGTGTGTGTGTACATACATATTCGTGTTTGTGTGTGTGTGTATATATATGTATATATATATACACATGTATACACATGTATACGTATATATGTGTATATATACTGTATATTCACATAGATATGCACACACATATGTATATACCTATATATGCAGCTGTAATTCAAACACAACACACACACACACACACACACACACACACACACACATACACACACACAGAAAGACCCTGAGCTTTTAAAAGCTTTTGTGTGCTGATCTGTGAGCTTTTCTCACAGCGTCGGCAGCCTCTATTGGCTGCTGAAGGCGTTGGGTTGTCATGTCAACTGTACTGTCACGGCCCACAGAAGCATTGTGTAAATCCTGCAGACCAAACAGGCGAAAAAGCTGCATGCACTCAAGCACTCTGTGTTTGCAAGAGCTGATAAACTTAAAACTGAGACTAAAAGGATCTTTGTTCGCAGCATCGTCATGTTTTTTTTATTTTATGTCATTACCGTTCGCTTTCTTAACCTCTCAGAAACAGCATTTTTTTCCCCCTCATAACATGTACGTCTGTGACCTACAAACAGCACTTAAAAAAGTTGGAGTCTATTCCATTTAGTGCTGCCTTGACCCTGTACTGCAGCTGCATCGCTCAGATTCCACATCTGAAATGTTAGTCCTACATCTCGCCAGCCTTCAATCGGCTGCATTTTCAATCGGCCTCATTTTAACGTGGATTCCATAAGCAGTCGGCCGCGTTTACGGATACAGAGGTAAGATGGACCAGAGCGAGAAGCTGCCACTTCGAACTAGTGAGTGACCGCAGAAGAAGAGCAAGGTGTGGCCGCAGCTAAAGCTATTAGCGTGAATGTTGCTGCAGAATTGATTTAATCGCAACTGGAGGATATTTCACAATAAAAGAAAAGCCTGAAAAGGTGGTGAAGGGCTTTCCTGGTGGACAGTATATTTCTCTTTGCTACAGAGTTAAGTTTGCTTGACCATCTAGCAACTCTTGGCTGAAGTAGAAATAGTATTAAAAGAATATCGAAATGGTGGGTTTGATTCGGTTTTCAAGTTTTATTTAGGAAAGAAAAACCAACTAACACTTCTAAAACTCATACTAATAATATCAAAAGTGTTTTAGAAACACTCTACGCAGCACACCAAATTAGCACTGCTTCATTTCTGTTCTTCCCTCCACAGAAAAAAATATGTAGAACCTGACACCAATTCTGTTATTTTTCCCATGTAATTTTTGTTTATGTTTGACAGAATGAATGAAAGAATGAAAAGTGAATGATGACAGGATGTGCCGTTGCTAATTATGGTGATAAATTCTATCTGTTGGGAAAGATTTTCAGGAATGTGTTACTTTCATTGCATAAAGTTGTTCCTGTCCTGTTTGAGGTTTCTGGGATCTTATTCAAAAATGTGTTAGCCTAATGAGGACACGTAAACATTATTTGCTTGTGAAGCAGCCAGCTAGCGCTAACGGGGAGAAGCGATCGCTATCTGCTCAGGAATTACCTACTTGTCGAGAGGCAAACTGTTACTTTTACCAACATACTTCTTGGAGTCTTGTTAGCGTAAATCACACTTTGCTCTCTGATATTTTGCAGGTCTTTGTATTTGTGATTTCAAGCTAATAGGTGTTTCGACATTTCAACAGCAGTTCCTTTTTGAATTCCTATGTGCTATATTATTCGAGTCCTGAACAAATATGAAATCCGTCTCAACCGGTTCAGGCCGGGCGAACAACCGCGAGGCGCTAATTCTGGTTTTAATATGCACACACACACTGAGTGCAGCATTCGTATGCATAACTGGATTCAATCAATTTGATGGAGAAAATGTTGCGACAGACGTGAGGATCAGCACCTGGTGTTCCGCTGGGACACAGTTATGTAACCGCAGGGGAAATTTATGAGTCGGGAGAGCGAACATACCAGTCAGCCTGAGTGGATCCTGTGTGTGGCGGAGCCGTTTGTTTAACATCTCACCAGGCTACACACACACATGTACACACACTTTTGCTGGAAGTGACTTGACAGCAATTCATTTTCGGTTCTTTTGTGCAGCTGTGTGGTGCAGTTGTGAGGAAAAGTTAGGACTTGTCACCATGTCCTCATTCTGTTGGGTGAAAATTTTATTACAGTCCTCAAATTGCCTATTTGCAAGAACACACACACACACACACACACTGACTTACTCCTCACTCATCATCTTACACTTGCGTGCAGAGTTGCAATTTTCTGTTTGTCTGCATCTCACCGATTTGCCGTGAGATCATGCGTGGAAGAGTGCAACCACAGCGATGATAACACACTCCAGACCATTCACTCACTCACTCACTCACTCACTCACTCACTCTCACACATACTCACACACATGCTGATGCCCAAACAGAGAACAATGTAATTACAGGGGTTCAAAGTGAAAGTCTGAGCGTGATCGGCGGCCTAATAGCAGGCGACAGCAACGGCAAACACACCTCACGAGGAACTTCATCATTGAGGTGCTGCTGCTGACGCTTTGGCTCATAAATGAGCTTTTGTCTGTGTGGAGTTTGGAAATCGAGGGAGGAAGGAACCGGACTTGCAAAAGCACAGAAGCGTTTTTTTATTTGTTTAAAATCGATAATATCTGTTCCCTCACATGCACACATTCATGTCCCTCCTCCGCTGTCGACCCTTGACTCCCTCTGGCAGGGCCGAGGTGTTTCTTCTCTGTGTGCGCCCTGCAGCCACTGCTTTTTGTCTCATGGCGTCTCTCAGCAGATGGAGCTGCAGGCTCCTCGCCGGGGCCCGTCGCCAAGACGCGGACCGGCCGACACGCCGTGTCTTACATGCACGTCCCTCAGCTCCCCCACAGCTATGCAGCCTGCGGTATGCCTTCACCATGAAAGGTTGGGGGATTTTGTTGGATTCTTTTTTATTTATTTTTTTCTACTCTCCTCTCTTTGGAAGTGGTGGAGCGAAGGCAGCAGCAGCAACAGGCGTGATTCATCACGTCCGCTGTGAATGGCCAAGCTTCTGCAGCACGAAGAGGTTCTTCCCACCTCTTGTATACATGATTCTCTGGCTCTCGGCCTGTGTGTGTGCGTGTGTGTGTGTGTGTGTGTGGGATATTGTTGGGAATCTTCATTAAGACTGTATGAGTGAGCCGGGATTAAAAGGTCTTGTGTTTTCTCTCAACTGAGAGGATTAAACACTGGATTCAGACCAGTGTGGAACCAAGCTACACACACACACACACAAAGGTCGCAGTGAGGGTTCTGCACCCTTGGCATTAGTTTGACCTTATGTGCAATGTATCCTTATAATATTAACACAACGACTCCACCAAAGATCCTTCATTCAATTTACTTTTTAATTTTAATTTATGTAATAATCACGTCTCTCTCTCTCTCTCCATATACTGTATATATAGATAGAGATGGAAGGAGAGATACATACATACCTACATACATGCATATAGATATACAGTGGTCCCTCACTTTAACGCAGTTCACCTACCTCGCTGTTTCGCAGATTTTTTTTTAGTGTACAGTATGAACGCACATTGTGTTCGGCGTCCTGATTGGCTAAGGGAGAACCGCACATGTGTTATGCGTCCTGATTAGCTAAAGGACTGTACTTCAGTCTACTACACCATTGTCAATCAATCTCCTCCGTGCAGTGTCTCCTGTACAGTACAGAATGCGTTTGGCTCGCCAGATTTACATAAATGTTCAATCACCAACAACTACCTATAACTATGTTCTTCACTCGGAAAAAAAACACCTGCACCAATGCCTTCGGAGGAAAAAGACGTTACAGCGGAGCGTAATTTCTTATGTGTCAAACCTCGTAGATTGATCATTAAAATTAAATTTGTTAAAAAAAAAAAAAAAAAAATTGGGCTTGAAAACAGGTTTTGAACTTTGGTTTCATTTACTAATATTGTACTTATTTTTTTTTAATTACGAAAGTTTGAACTTTGAGAGTGTTTAAATAAGAGAGAAATGTGAGAAAATGTTAATGCCTGTCTGAGAAAACTGTATAAAAGTGTGTGGTTAGGGGTTTTACGGCTTAAAACATTGTAAAAGAAATAAAGCTGATTACTTGGCGGATTTCGTCTATTGCGGGTTATTTTTTAGAACGTATCCCCCGCGATAAACGAGGGACCACTGCATGTGTTTCTATGTTTTTAAATCTTGATTATTTTTTTTTACTTCTGTTCCATAATTTGATAACCCGGAGAAAAAAAAAGATGATGAAAAGCCAAAGGTTGGTGGGTTACACCCTCTTGTGACCAGAGACATGAGAAATACATGACTGGTATTTCTTCTAATAGCGCCACCTAGGGGTGGAAAAGACACATCTACCACGACTGACGGATTTACTGTTAGTTTTGTATGAAGAGCGTTGAGCCCTAAAAGCCCCCCTCCTCCTCCCTCCTTCATCCCTCCTCCCTCCTGCTCCTCTTTTATTCTCAGATACGGCGGCAGAGAGATTTATTTCACAGCATTCCACACAGGATCACCTCATCTGATATAAACCCATTATATAAAAAAAAAGAAATCAAATCCTCTCTCTGACCCCTTTTTGAAAGCGTATCCTCCCTTGCTCTCTGCTCAGACCAGAATAGCATTTTGTGATCAAGTATCACAATAAGCTGTGATATATATTTTTGTAAGCACACCTCATTCCAATAATGAAACATAACAATTAAGTTTTGAGGGCCTCGGCGGGCACTGCCAGCGAGTTGTTGCGCCGTTCCGGCCATTGTTTAGGGAACAGCGTGTGTCTCTGTCATCGCAAATTCAGCTTTCTATTATGAGACGTCATTTTTGCTGTTGCCACAACAGTGTGGCAGCAACGCCGAAAACCTTTGACCATACTTATTTTTATTGCCACGTATCCAATTGTAACATTCTGTCCTTTTCCTCAGTTAACAAAGGGTAGCGCTCACGCTCCATGTGTTTCATGAGGCTCGCCTCCTCATTGTCAGTGGCACAATGCTTCGTACTGAGCGAAGACAGTAAAAGGTCGAAAGTAAAGAAAGCAGTTCTTCCTGTTTAACTTTATGTATTTTCACTTGCACAAATAGCCCTAATAATTCTACGAGGTGCACACTGTGTTTTTAGTCTTTAAAGTAAGTGTGACAGGACCGAGTGCACATCCCAGTGGGACTCCTACACACATATGGTGGGAGACAGACAAGGTGTCAGTGCCTCATCGATCTTGAAAAAAGTGCAAAACCCAGTCGCAGAAGTCAGCGGTGCCAGTTGACGTGGTTGCAAAAGAAATCGTTGTCAACTCTGTTTTTGCTGCTTCATCTTTCGTTGTATGACTTGGTGTTTTTTCTAGCAGCCACAGACTTTTTTTTATCCCCAGTCGATCCGTCCGATCTGGCTGGTGAAACATTCCTCCGCTCTTCTCTTGTTGGTCGCCTCCACCTCCAGCGTCACATCCCTCTTAGTAACTAATGCTCACCTCCGGCTCTGTTAGATCTAATTAAGGGAAGCCTTCAATCAGCCACTTCCTGCCTGTCCGGCGAGAGCAGCCTCAGACTTTCACAGACTCTCTAATCTGATGAGTCAGTCTCAGAAATGACTCGAATGAATCGCCCGGCCATTAAACGGAGCTGTTTTGTCGGGAAGCAGGATGTTGACAGAGCCTCTTTGTAGATTGAAAAGGGGGCAAAAAACGCATGCAGCCACAGCTGATTCGCGTGAGAGGGACGGCTGTTGTGTTTGAAACGCCTCGGCGTGCCTCCACGGTCGGCCGCGTGGCATCGTCGCGTGACGGTGACTCCGGGCGCAGATGTCTGGACTCGGCACCTGGCTTTGCGGATCTGCAGGAAGCCCACGGATTGGCTCCTCGCCCCGCAGGTCCTGGTCCCAGGCTACCTCACGGTTCACCGCCCGCCCCCTCCACTCCCACTCAAACGCTCGCTGCTAACCTTAGCCTGCACGTGGCCTCGGCCGTATGCTTGGAAGCCGGGCCGCGTGCCACACATCCCGCGCCCCCGTTCGCGCCACATCCGACCCGGCGCTTGCCAGTGTCGACGCCCACGGCGCGAACGCGGAGGGTGCGAAGAGCGACTCGGCCGACTGTTTTGCCGTTCCTGCTCTGCAGCCGTCTGCAGAGATAAGACCCACATCGGGCCGACTGGCTGACTGACTACCCCCCCCAACCCCCACCCGGGTCGCCGGGCCAACCCAGGGAGGGAGAGTGAAACGCTCCTCCAGACCAGACATTTACATTCCTCAGGACAGAAACTCAAAACAAAGACTTGACGTGCTAAATTTAATCTCCTCTATACGGGAAAAGGAAAAGGAACCAGCGGGGCGGCGGGGGAAGAAATACCAGCGCTTATGTTATCTCATCTCACCACGCTGGGCACTGATTTATTCCAACGCCACGTATGTGCGGTGTCCCTGCAGAAAACAGGTCAGATTTCAGCCTGCGAAAAAGTTCTTTTGTCGGTTATGAAAAAGAGGATTTTCCTCGCCAATCGTATCACCGAGAGGCAAAGTCTCAGCGCATCAACCGGCATTATGTTGGATTTATTCCACATGTCCTGTAAAGTTGGAGGGATCTTATCTGCTCGAATTACTCACACACACTCGGCGCGTTTGTCTGTCCTGCGCCGGTCCCAGAGCGAGGCTGCGTGAGGTGTGAGCTCACCGCCTCTTACGTAACCTCGCCGAGTCGGCGCTCTAATTAAGGTTTTTCTTCCGGGAGGTTTACGATGGCGACCCCGCGGTGGCAGAAGTCATGCACGACCTCCTGGACGTGGCGCCTGATGAGTCCAATTAAAGTCGGAGGAGTTCGTCTGCAAGTGCAATGGCGCCACGGCGGCCTTGAAGTGGGTCGTCGGACAGCTGAATTCTGGCACCTTGGAAAGCTTTTCAAAGCTGCAGTTTAGCCGTGAGGAGGCTTTGACAAGAATGACATTGAACCGTGCTGTGATTTGAGTGTTGGGTGGCTGCAGCAGCGGTGGAGGAATCTGATTGGACCCTTTTTGAATGTTGTAGACAAGCAACTTCAGACACACTGGAACACATCAGTGGAGCCCACTGACGTTTGGCCTCAAGAAACCCCATTGGCACATAGATATATATATGTGTATATATATATATATATGTAAATATATATACATATATATATATATATATATATATATATATATATATACATATATATACATGTATATATATATATATATATATATATATATATGTATATATATATATATATATATATATATATATATATATATATATATATGTATATATATATATATATATATATATATATATATATATATATATATATGTATATGTATATATATATATATATATATATATATGTATATGTATATATACATATATATATTCTGATATGTTTTTTTATTTTTTATTTTTTTGTTTTTCAAAACTCTACAGGACGACTGCGGGGTGGAAAACGCAGTTCCTCTGAGGTCATTGCCAAGACGAGTTAACCCACTGAGCCAAGAGAGAAATAAGTCTTCAGTGGTTCCTCCACTTTAATCTGCTTATCGCAGCACTGGGCCCACAGCATATGACTGGGAGGAAACGGGGGCTTAAAATTCCTGTGAATGGAAGTCTGTCATGGGCTGCCAATATGGAATTATTCTTTGGGGGGGAAAAAGCCCAGTATATTCTATTTCTATTAAAGAGAAAAGAGCGACGCCTTACATTAAAAACCTGCTGCAGCTGCAGAGTCATCGGTGTGCCGGCCGGCCTGCCGGTCAGCTGTAATGAGCCTCGTGGAGTTTTTTGCTGATCCGGTTTGCAGGTTTTTGCTGCTCTGCCTTTTTACAAGGCAGCTGACTGAGGCTGTAACATTCCGGCACCGAGAGAGCAGCAGCAGGGCCACAGGTGCCAGTCGACCTACTTTGCCTAAGTCCGCTGCCGCCGCCTCAACTTTTGTCTTATTTTCTGTCTTTAGCCGCAGCTGTTTTCTTTGCCTCCCTTTGCACTCTTGCAAGAAAGGATTAGAAGAGATTTTTTTTTTATGAGACAGGCAGGGAATAGAAGGAGCTCTTGTGTTCTCTCTGCAGTGTGTGTGCACCTCCAGCCGCCTGCAGCGTGCACCCTGCCGGGATAATTACCCTCAAGCTGCAGCATTTTGTGCCTGTTTTTTATATATTTTGCACATGTAAATGTTGCATGTTTCGCATTTTCCCTCCCTCGTGTTGCTGATAACGAGGCCCCGTGTGCATAAATGAAAAGCAATTACTCGGGAGTCGCTGCATGCGGGTGTCCCCTCTCTTGATTGTGCGTTCATTTTGTGTGTGTGTGTGTGTGTGTGTGTGTTGCCAGGCTGCGCGAGTCCGGAGGAGCTGAGCACCGAGCGGGCCCACGCCGCCGTAGAGGAGATGTTTGACACCCTGCAATCCTTGAGCCAGACCAGAGACCACCTGAAGCAGCTGCGCTCCGTCTACACAGCCAGCGATGGAGTTCACCAGGTTAGAAACTCGACAAAAAAAATAAACACACACACACACACACACACACACACACACACTTCATGATTAAAAAAGATAAACACTGACACAGCAAGAGCAATCACAGTGGCAGGGACATTTCTCAGAACTGTTTGGTTTTCCATCACACACACACACACACATATAGCCTGCCTGTGTCCTTCATTGTGTGTTTACCTGTTTGGCTGCTGCGGTGGCTCTAAGGGAAGATGGAGTGAAGGACCTCTGGCCTTGGCCGCTGTTGTCCCTGCTCGGCTCTGCGTCACACGGCTGTCAGTCAGAGAGTCTCTTCAGGGAACTGCTCTCTGCTGCTTATGTAACTCCGCAGGGCCGTCGCCGCATCTGCGGGTTTTTTTGCCTCACTGACTCGCTAGATCTTCTTTTCTTTTCTTTTTCTCTTTCTTTTTTTTTTTTTTTTTTTGTTGCTGTTTTTTTGCATGAAGGGCATTTCTGTTTTTTCCTAATCCGAATGCATTTGAGAAAACTAGACGCCCGAACAAAAGGAAAATGCATTTTTACAACCGAACATCTGCGCCGCAGCCTTTGGCTGTGCCGTTGTAGTGGCCTTTTTTTTCTTTTTCTATCTCTTATATAAGTCTGGATTCATCCATTGACAAGTTATGAGTTGTACAACCATGTTTTCACTTGAGGGGGTAAAAGCAATTCCGCAGTTTTCCTGCAAAGGTTTTTTTCTTGTCCTCAGGAGGAAATAGGGACACAAAGGTGTTTTGTTTGTTTTTTTATCCAAGTGTCAAAACATTAGAACGGTTCAGCTATTTTGCCGTCTCTCCATCATCAGACAGCTGCTAATATCGAGGCACTCACTGCAACTGCTGCAGCATTGTTCAGGTCAGACTGAGCCGGCGAATTAAAAACCTCCTTTTCCAAAATGTTCCTGAAGTTGCAACTTCCTGTCGGCGCTCCTGAATAAAAGCCAAATTTCCACTTATTTTTTTCCCCCTTTTGGAATTGTTTTACCAAAGACGTTACCAGGAAGCAGGAAATAAAGCTGAACTTTATAACCGGCGTTAGATCAGTGGTTTCACCCCGACCCGTCAGAGTGCATCATGTCTGGGGAGTTTCAAACACGGTCTCAGAAAATATCAAAACCTCACACAAAGAATGCAGTGGTTGTTTTGGAGTACGGAGCACAAATGAAGGACGAATCTCATCATTTTTGCTCAGGGTGACACAGTGAATGCCAGAATTGTCAGAATGTGGCAACATCTCTGTGCCGAGGAGAAGGAGGAGGAGGAGGAACTGTCTGTTCCTGTACCTGCTGCCGCAGCCTGATTAAAATGATTTCACGCCGCGGGAGGCACGAACCTCAGAAACCCCATCAGAGCCCCTGCAGCCTGCAGGTCTCCTGCCGCCACCAGAGACTTCCAGGCTCCGCACCACACATCCCACTTTCTTCTTGTCCAATTATTTACAGGAGAGGACTTTTTAAATCTGCCGTGTTGCCTTTTTTTATTTTTTTTCACCAGGTCTTCCAGCCCCACGGTGAGATTGCAGGTTCTGCTATTAGGAGAGAGAGAAAAAAGAAAGAAAGGATGGCTGCGGAGGGTGGAGGAGTGGGGGTGGGCGGGCATTTCCTGCTGCTAGTGTCTAAACATGCTCGCCGTTCTCAGGCAGCGACAGTGTGAGAGAGTGTGTGTAGTGTCAGGGAGGCTTTCCGGTTACCAGGACTGAAAATAAGAAGCACTTAGCCGCTGTTTCAATGCACTCACAATTTGTGCAGTTGTTAAGGAGTGGAAAAGGGAAAGAAAAGAAAAAAAAAATCACTTGACGTAGCAGCAAGATGTTGTAAAGTGGAATTAAGTCATCGTGAGTCTCCCACACACACACACGCACAAGCCAGCTGCTGTTATAACTGGTTAACTGTTCCTACTTAGCATTAGCATTGATTTAATGGGAATTTCAGTTTTCAGGCCAGTAAAAGGTCGAAACAAATCGAAAAAAAATTGCCTGTTCTGAAACTGTCTGTTCCTCGTTCTTCTGCCTCCAAACGGAAGAAGAGGAGGAGGTTGCGGGAGAAGGAGAGGCCGCCTGGCGACCACAGTCCAGCCGTGTGATCTTGAGAGGCTTCAAATGAGATGCAAAGCACAGCTCCCATTAACAAGGAGACGCTGCATACGCACATAAACAGGAATTCTTTTCCCTATGGACCATCAATTTGTCCATCCGCTGAGTAGCACCATCAGCCGGCAGCATTATTAAACAACTGATTCTGATGTTTTTTTATCAGGTGGGTGTTTGTAGGAATTTAATTGGATTGCTTTTAGTGGGTGTGTGTTTTTTTTTTTTATTTCGGGATGAAAAAATTGCAAACAGTTGAGCGCACAACACTGGGCCGGTTTGTTGTGCCGGTGGGTGGCGGTGTGAAACCTTGTTATTCAGGAGCAGGTTGACTCACTAATGTGTTTACACTCAGCTCAGTTTCATGCAAACTGACCTCTAAAGGAAAAGTGCTCCAGTATTAGTTTATATTAATCTGGTTTACATAACGCGGCCGGCAGATTGTCATTTGTGCAGCTCCTCCAGGTCACAGGATTCCTGTTGGAATACACACAGCATATCTGTGTGTGTAGGCGTGGTTTGTGTGTGTAGGTGTGTGTGTGTGTGCGTGTGTGTGCGTGTGTGTGTGTGTGTGTGTGTGTGTGTGTGTGTTCGTTTGCTTGGATCAAAGCTTTGCCGTGCACCATCTTTACCTGACCAGCCTGCGGGCGTGTAACCACAGTGTGTCACCTGTCTGTGTTCCAGCACTGTGAGAGTCTCAGTTAATATTCAATTTGACTCTCTGCCAACTCTACTGGGGTCACTTGTTGCCCTCTAAGAATGCAAACTTTTCTTGCACTGATAAAGAATCAAAAAGAAAATCTGTCTTGAATGATGTCTCTGTGAGTATCAGCTGGGTAGCTGTTGAGGGTCTCTTGCTATTGAGCATCAACATCACACTGAAGGGCTCTCAATTAAATCATAAAGGTCCCAGTAGTTCTTAAAACTGGTCTTGGTCTCAAGACCACTTTTTAAAGGTCTCGGTCTCGCCTCGGACCTGGAGGCATTTTTACTCGGCCTTGTCTCCTTCTTGGACTGGACAGACTTGGGATTTTTTATCAAGACCAGTCAAGACTCAGCCAACACTGCAATGACACGATAATAACGGAAAAGAATACAGTTGCTGCCATTTTTTTCTGTTTTGTTTTTTTTTGTTTTTTCTTTGATGTATAAAGTCTTGGTCTTGTCTTGGTCTCATACTCCAAATGTCTTGGTCATTCTCCATGTCGATACAATCTAGTCTTGATAATGTCTTGGTCCCGGGTAGTGCGGTCTTGACTACAACACGAGGTCCCAGATTATGTTTTCTATCATTATTCTGCGTCTCTAGCCAGTCAGCGAAGGCCCCAGAAATGGATAAACGTCTATTTTCACTGCTATTGCTCCATTTTTCAGAAAAAAACACAGTCCTGGGAAGCATCCCTTTGTCATGTCACTGAGGGCACTGGGCTTAGTGAGTGTAATTTATTTATTTATTTATTTTTGGTCATCTTCCAAACAACCGCAAAGTCTGACAAAGTGTTGGCTTTATTCGCTCAATATAGCTGGAAGCTGTAAACACAGGGCTAAATAATGGGAAGGTTTTTTTAACACATGATACAAGGCTAAAAAATGTATGTCTGTATATGTTGTGTAAAAATGTATCCAAAATGTGTGAAGATCAATAGAACAGCCACTGACACAAAGCAATCTTCCCTGTCAGTCTTCATGGAGATGATTGAGCAGGCGAAGCAGCTCCACTGGGGCTCCGGGATCCAATATAAAGATCTGAAAATTGGTATAATAAGGTACGAATGAGTGACTGCAGCTTCACTGGACAGCCAGACTTAAAATAAGCACAAATATAATCAAATCATGATAACAAACCCTAAGAAAAGAGGGGGAACAAAAGGTGGAAAACTATTATGCAACGGAGATTTTTCCGTCAGTGGGCTCGGGCTTCGTTACTGGACCAGCGCAGGATGTGATTCATGAGTTGGTATTTCAGCTGCACCATCTCCACTCATCACCATAAGTCAAAGTGCCTCTTATTCAGACAGTTCCTGCTGCTTTTAGTGACTCAGGAGCCTCGGCCCATTATAACTCCGTGCCGCCCACGTCCACTGGTGTAAACAAGCCCAGGTGGCGGGGGAGAAGCTCTTCCAACACTTTTACACTCACACGCTTCTATTTTTACCCCCCTCGCTCCGTCACACTGACGTGTCTGTGTTTACAAACTGTGCAGGTGTTTCTGTGCGTCGGTGTGTTGTGTTGATGGTTGTGTTGTCGTCGTCGCTGCAGGCCTCCTACCGGCCCTTCCTGCGGCAGCTCCTGGAGGAGGTCTTCCACCCCGACCGGCCTGAGTGTCCCGATGTGGAGCACATGTCTGGCGGCCTCACCGATCTGCTGAAGACCGGCTTCAGCATGTTCATGAAGGTCAGCCGTCACCTGCTGTCTCACGCGCAGACACACACACGCACACACACGCCTCTAACAGGGTCACAGCTCCGTCACACCTTCCCCCCGCCGAGCACGGCAACGTGTCTCGTTTCATCCGGCGGTCGTGACCCGATTAGGTGATTTCTTTCATTTCTTTTTTTTCTTTTTTTTTTTCGTGCAGCGTCTCTCTTCTGTGCACATGGGCGCCGTACACCGAAAAATGGGTCAGTAAAAGGAATCAGAGTGGTATTCGCTCTCGGCCTTTGTCGGGCACAGAGACACACAAGAGTTTGATGTGCATCATTATGGTAAAATAAGCAACAGATCAAAAAACCTTTGTTGTTAGATTTATGACATTTATTCCGCATGTTGTTGGCGTTCAAGATGAAAGGGGAGGGGGGGGAAATTCAGTTTTTTAAACTCATTCCATCTTTTAGCTTTAAATATTCAAATAATCCAGTTCTGTGTGGAAGGACGGTTTCTGCTTCTTTGATCATTCAGAGGTTCCATCCTGCACCCAGTTGTAGATCTCACCTTGGAGTAACCTCATCAGAAAAACTCTACTTACTTAGCCCTCTGTTTACAGCCCGCCACATTAAACACTGGGTGGTAGCTTCCTGCTAGAACTGATGGAGCTTGCGTGTGACAAAAACAAGAGAGTGGAGTTATTGTCACTAACCTGGCACAGGCATCAGGGCCCCCTTTGTGACATCACTATGCACTTTCTGAATAGCAGAACGAGCCAGCCAACGATTGGTCGGACTTTCTCCCTGCAGCGGCAGGATGGAGACACACAGATGATTGTTTTGCACAACACGAGGGCTTTAAAAGCGTTCAGGTTTCCACCCTGAAGGCTTTCACTCTGGTTTTATCTTATCGCGTCGGCACAATTATACCCTTAAAAAGCTTTGTGTCCTGTTTGGCTTGTGTGTAATGTATATCCAGTGCAGAGCAGATGACCGCTGATTAGCCCACATCTGGCTCTGGTTAGAGGGAGGAGGTGGGGGGTGGGGGGGAGTGAGCGTGAGTTGTGTAACCGTGGCCTCTTTTTCTCTCTCTCGCTCTCTCTCTCTCTCTGTCTCTCTCTCTCCCTCTCTCACTCTTTCTTCACACAAGTGTAGGAACCTGGCTGGCCCACAGAGCGCTAAACCCTGTAAACCTGAGCTTTCTATAGGGGCGCCGTGCCCGGCCCTGTGTGCAGTGAGACGGACGCCGTGCAGCTTTCTATTTTTAACCACACGAGCCTCTCGCTCGCTCACTCGAGAACCCCGCAGTCTGGATCAGCACCAGGCGTCTGTTGTTCCCTTTAAATGTCACAGCTAGCTGATCCCCAAATAGTGTCCGTTTGTGTCTGGTGTCCTACTTTCACTAAATTCTGGCTCCACTTCCTCAGCACCCTGTCCCACCAATTGGTTAACATTGTTCAGCAGATACGGAGCAGAGATGGACAAATGCCTCTCGGCCGTCATCGTTCACACTTTGTGCATCGTTCACACTTTGTCACCTGGATGTAGGGCAACGTTTTCTTACGTTTGCTCATGCCAAAAAGACAAAGAACATACAATAAGCAGTGATGGATCTGGGATCTGGGATCCGTGCGAGTGATGTAGGTCATCCTGTCAAAAAACATCAAACACTGTGGAATGCGCAGCGAATGTTGGAGATCTGATGCTGACCCGCACAAACTGATGGATGTGCTTTTCAAATGCTGGCCACTCAACAAGTCTTACTTGGGCTAATATGCACCTGGACCCAATCCAGGGTTGTATCCAGGGGGAGATCTCACTTAATCAGCATAACAGGGGCCCGTCATGTGACCCCAATTGTGTTGTTCACGTTGGTGTCAGGTTGCCCCGAGGGCATGATTGACTGCCACGGGCTTGAGGTGGAAGTCACAGCAGATTGTTTTATTTGGATCCCACAGCAGGAACTCAGGGGTTTCATCTCAAGTTGATGGGTTGAAGCTGCATTTGAACACGAGCCCAGTGGCAGTTTGCAATGTTCAGCTGGTTGGACCTCAGGGGAATAGAGTTTTGTTTTCTTAAAAATACTATAGCCTGCTGAAATGGATGGAAATGAATTGCAACTAAGATGAAAACGAATCATTGCAGAAGAGAAGAGAGTCAGTATTAGCCCGAGTGTGTAGTCAGTAAAGAAGAGAGTCAAGTCAAGTTTATTTGTATAGCGCAATTCAACACGAGGTAATTCAGAGTGCTTCACATAGACAATAAAACCAGCAAAGCATTAATAAGACGGTCATATGCAGATGACGGCCCTCTGGGGTCTGGATCTGCTCTAGGTCTCCTCCCACAGGGGAGTTTTTCCTGGCCACTGTCGCACTTGCTTGCTCTGGAGGCCCAGTTGGTTGCCTTTTCTCTGATTGTACAAAGCGCTTTGAGACGTCTTTGGATGTGATTTAGCGCTGTACAAATAAAAGTTGATTGATTGAAAATGCAATACAATAAAAATCGGAAAAAGACAATAAAATATAATGCAGCAAGTATGGAGAATTTTGACTTATGAGTACACTGCAGTGAACTATAATGTTTTCAGCCCTGATTTAAAGGCACCAACAGTTTGTGCAGACCTCAGATCTTCTGGAAGTTTGTTCCACAGATGAGGAGCATAATAGCTGAATGCTGTCTCATCTTGCTTGGTTCTTGTTCTTGGTAAACACAACAAACCTGTTCCAGATGACCTAAAGGGTCTGGATGCGTCATTAGGAACCAACAGATCAAACATATATTTTGGTCCAAGACCATTCAGTGCTTTATAAACCATCAATAAGATTTTAACATCTATTATTTTGCTGTGTCTCAATTCAGGGTCTGTATCCTTGAAGTACGCATTTTGAAAGGAAGTTGCGTCATAGCACTGCGTGAAGGCTTGTCCCAATTCCCACAAGTCCTTAGGACGCTCAAAATGCGTACTCGAATTGCGCCCTCGTTTTAGCCCATTTCCAAGGCTGCACCGCTACTATCCTTTGCGTATCCCATGATGCTTTGTGTGCTGCTGCAAAGCATCGTGGGATCCTGGGAAGTCAGCTGAAATTAGCGGCATGTACTGGTAAAGACACTTTGTATAAATTAGGATTAAATTTCACATCAAATATTCAGGTTTAACATCGGGTTTTTATTTATTTGACTATCGAACAGCATCGTTAGATGGCGAACCAATGGTTAGCTTGATGCTATAAAAACGTCACTTCCGGGGTTGGCCAGCCGGAGGGAACGGCGGTGACGAAACGAGGAAATACGCCGAAGGCCAGACCGTCCCGAGTGGTGACCGGGGAGGCGGGGTTTGGTCCGCCCCTCTAGGCTGGGTCCTTGAAGAACGCTTCCTTCAGACGGAGGACACTCGGTTTGAAGGGTGCAGACCCTGAATTGAGACACAGCATCTGCCTCACGGGAAGCCAGTGTAACGATTTAATGGCCGGTGTAACATGGTCCAGTTTCCTGGTGTTTGTGAGGTTTCTGGCAGCAGCGTTCTGAGAGAGCAGCATTATGAACCGAATTCCTCCCATTTATACCATTTCTTTTTCTGTGTTTGGCCATCGGTGGTTTCGTGCAGTTAAACATGCACTTCTGCAAGTTGAACCGAAAGTCTGTGACACAAAGTCAAATAGGAACAAAACAGAGCCGGCGAGGAGTGAAAGTCTTTCCGGTTGCCGTCAGTCCGAGCTGTTTGCAGCTGTTTGTGTGGGTGGAGGACGTGAATCATTGAAATGCACAAATTATGAATGAACTGTTATTTTCTCGCCAACTAGTTTTCGGTGAATTTTTCAGTTAGGTAAAAGCAGCTGGAGCTCATTGTGGAAGCGATGCGATGGCGGGCATGAGGTCAAGGGTCACGGCTCAGTTTTTTGTTATCGTCATCGTGTGGAAAAACATGAAGAAGCAAAATTCGCTACAAAGATCCGGGGGCGAATGGAATAAATAACACAATACATGTTTACATAATAAAGAAATAATTACATAATAAATAGCAGGTAACCTGGTGATACATATTCAAACAAGCTAAAAGCCGACGATAAATGCAGCATATTAAAGGCACAAACAAGCAGCGTGTTAACATAGAAAAATGCATCAGTAGCTGGATCCCGACAGAACAGGTTGTCCCCGGCGTGTGATGTCACTAAGGACATTTTTGCTGTACGATGCTCAGCGTTTGTCACTTCGCATGACGTCCCAAAATTAAACCAACCACTTCAGTCAGTTGAAAAAAAAAAAAAAAAAAAAAAAACTCGCAACATGCACTTTACTCACGAAGACTTTGTGTTGAATTTTTTTTTTCTCCTCGCTGCCACACGGAAGCTCTTTATCCACTGTCCTCCTTGAGCCAGTGTCCTTCACAGTCACATTTCCTCTCCTCATCCCTCCGCTCTGCCTCACAACGCTGCACATTGTTCACACGCGTCCAGCTGCGCCGCCTCTTCGGAAATCCGGAAAAACACGACGGCGGCGGCCACCTGCCGGGCACATGGCTCCTCGCTAGCCCCGCCCCAACCACAGCCCAGCCAGCACGAGCGCTGGCGTTTTTGCTGCTCTCACATTTCACCACAAGACACATGTCCAGTCATGCTTTCACAGCCCCGCCCCCGCCCCCGCCCTCCCGCCTGCCTGCCCAGCCTTCACGTGGACGCCCACGCCTGCCGCCCGCCGGTTGTTATTGTTTGCGCTGGCAGGTGGCAGACGCCTCCCGCCTGCGGCTCCGCCGACCAATCGCGAGCAGACTTTGTTCAGCCGGCAGCCAGTCATGTCGCCGGTGCGCCTGCAGTGTGCGGTATGTGTGATTGATGGAGAAAGGGGACGGTGCACATGTCGTTATTGCATCACCACGGTGGGAGGAGCTTCACAGATGTGCCCACTCCCGGTCACACACGACCAGCAGTGCGGTCGGCCGTCAGTCCGGCTCAAACAGGAGCTGACGTTTCGATTTCATGATTCACGTCCGCCGTGCCGAGCTCCAGCGTAAAGCGTTTTTCATTTTCCATTCACTCGTTCAGTATTCCGTCACCAATCCGCCTTTTGTTTTGTCGTGAAAGCAGGAAGCGCCTGCTGCGAGCTGCTCTTGCAAGCCACACAGGATGGCACGGAAGAAAAGCAGGAAGTCACTGCGAGCCTAGCTACGGCTAACAGGATAAGCATGGATGTTAATACCGGACGGTATTTTCAAATTAAAAGAAAACAAAGAGCAGTCCTGAAGACTTTCGGAAATAAAAAGTACATTTTTGCAGTTTCGCAAGAGTTTAGTTATATACCGCAGTGCATTGTGGGTAAGGATCTTGATTACTCACATGGATATAAGCTGTCTTTGACAAGGCCACGCTAATCTGGGCACATTCAGTCGTGAAAATCTCCTTAAAACCGTGCGGTATCAAATGGCAGCAGCCAATCACAGTGTCCCCTCCCCTCTGCAGGTGACTCGACCGCATCCCAGCGACAACCCCCTGCTCTTCATCTTCATGCTGGGCGGAGTCACGCCCTCTGAGCTGCGGCTCATCCGAGAGGTTGTCGCCTCACACAGACCGGGGAGCCAGGTGAGTTTGTTTTCTCTCCGGTGTCCTCTTTCACCGGCCCAGGAGCGAGAGAAGAAGTAAAAACGTTGTCCCTCTTATTAAACAGCGTGTGGGGTCCATGTAAGACGAGACGGCCTCGTTCTGAAGACTTGAAACTTAACGCACACGAGCGCAGTGAGATAAATCAAATGCCGAGGTTTATTTCTCTTCCCACTTGAATAAATCGAGTAATACTTGATGGGTAATTCTGAAATAACTGTGCAAGAGAATGTAAGAGGGTGCATTTTAACCCTGGCATTAGTTATGACAATCAAGTGTTATGCAACGCCTGAGAGGAGCCGCACCACCGCCTGCATAATTACTGTCAGTTCTAAAGAGGGGGCTGCACCTACAGGAAGAGAGAATGAGGTTTATACCCAACCCTGTCCGCTTGGCCATTTTAAAAAAGTTAATGCAGGATTTCACAAGTCAATGCACATTTTCAGTGTGACGCCCAGGGAGGTCAATCAGTAGCAAATTTTGTCTTTTTAATCTGCTTTTCTCTGCAGCACAACGCACAGAATAGAATAGAATGCTAATATGTAATTTGCTTGAGGAGTGGAGTGGAGCGGTCGGCCACAGTTCAAAGCTGTGGTTAGCGGTAGCACGGCGGCTAAAGCCCAGCATTTGGCTTCGGTGTGCTAGCCACGATTATCGGATGTTTCATGCCCTCTGTGCGCCTTTATTCTCTTTTCTCTGCTGCCGTTCACCAGGGCGAGCTCTTGCACAACCTCCTCCACAAAACTAGCGATTAGCCTCCAGATCCAGCCAGGGCAGCGTCAGCTGATGCTCAGGCCACAGGTGGTTGACCCAAAGTGTCAACGCGGTCACAAAAACCCCTCGTCAGCTAGCTTTGCTTTTAGCCTTGGTGAACCTCCACCTTGTCAAGCTCCTCTCATGTAACTTATAATAAAAAAACGTCGCTGTGTAGTTCGGGGAGGGCCGCAACTCTTCCGCATGGACAAGGAAACCATCCGCTGCCCTACATTCCCAGGTGGTTCAGATCAGGCGCTGAGGTGAGATGATCTACAGTCGCAGCGTCTCTTTTTCGGGCGACCACACACATTTGCCTTTCCAGTGTCTGTGTGTGTCTGCGGCGCCGATTACGCACGACATGCAAACAACGTGCATATGAATCCTCCCGTTTGAGAGGAAGAGCCGGCGAGCAGGCCGCCCGAGATCCAGCCAGCTATTGTGGCTTCGCCCTAATAAGAGACTCGGAGCAGGAGGAAGAGGAGGTGGAGGTGTGGAGGTGGTGGAGGTGGTGGAGGGGCCCAGGCCAATGAAAGGCTGGGTGAGGATCAAAGACCTCCCGTCTGTAATCAGGACAAACTGAATAAAGACCACGTCGTACAATAACCTGCTAGGCCACACACACACACACACACACACACACACACACACACACACACACACACACACACACACTGTGTTGCTGTGTGTATATATTTACAGGCCTTTGGGTTGCCTATGTTGGTGAGCGGCAGCGTTTCAGGCTGAACTTGTCTGAAAACAGACAGGTTCTGCCACTACAAACAGACGGAGCAGCCAAGTCCGGCTGCCGACCCGGAGTTAAAGCAACACGGCCACAGAGACACTCTGCTCCGCTGTTACACAACGCCGCAACACTGGAGCTCTGGTTCAAACCGGACAGCACACAAAAGAGGGCCAACTTCTGGTTAACTCACCCTAAAGGGACAGTCCGCACAAAATTGCTCATTTCACCTGTGTACCGCCGCTACACCCACTGGCGGCTTTTTCTTGTGTTATCAGGAGTCTCTGTGCCATTCGTGTAGTTTTAAGTAAAAATGACGATGCAGTTCATGCCCAGGAAGTTATATTTTTGTTCAAACATTGTATTGAAAGATGTGTTGTGTTATTTCTGTTTGTTTCTCCTGGTTTGTTTTAAATTGGAGTATTTGGCCACAGGGGATTTATTACTGACATTGACATCATTCTTTCCAGAACCAAACAAAATAACATTTTTGAAAATTTTGGAATAGAAATCAGATGTGATCAGAACCTCCACCACATTAGTGGTGAGGAGCAAATCTCCCAGGAACAGGATCTCATCATGAAGACTATCTCAAGCTCCAGAACCCAACAGATTAAAAACAGTCTAAAACATTGTTTGCCTGCTAAAACAAATAGTTAAAGACTCCTGGTCTCGGTCCACAGCAGTCCTGCTTAGTCTGAATAGAAAGTAGCAACAGGCAGATGAAACAACAGTTGACCTAATTGATGTTTAATGTTTAATTTGATTGTATTTGTTTTGAATATGAACAGTGAGGAATCAGTTTTGGATAGCGGTGAGTGTGCGTTTAGGAATAGTCTTGAACCATCTGCTACAGAATTGATTCTCTGAGACACCTGTCAGCACCGTCATACTTGCAGTACCATCAATGGAAACCCAGATGGGCTCATTTTAACTGCAACTGGTGAACCCGTGTGTGCTGCAGGTGCTGGTCCTGTCCACCAGGCTGCTGCGGCCCACCGACGTCCCCGAGCTTCTCTTCACCACCCAGAGGTTGACGCCTGACATCGGCGTCTGACCATGTGACCAACCATGTGACCGGGCGCCCCAGCCAGCCAATCCAGCGCCGGCGCACGTGGCGTCAACGTGGTCCTCGTCAGGCGTTGAGTGGGTTCCTGAGCGGCGAAGCTGCAACTGGGGGAGGCGGGGAATGAAGCCGGCGTCCTTGCCGACGCTTTCATTCCCCGCCTCCTGCAAAGACAATCGACGTCCTCGTCTGCCGCCACACGTGATGAACACGCAAAAAAGAAAAATAACGTCTCTGTTTTTTAGTTGTTTTTTGTCTTGCTTGCACTCTGTGCTGTTAACACAATAAAATCCAAAGCTGCAAACGGGGGTCACGTGACTCGTTCTTCTGTTTGCACGCACGGCGGCCTCGGTGGTTGGCCTTTTCGGCGGGTTTGTGTTGGAGGGTGGTTTTCTTTTCTTTCTTTTTTTTGATGCAGACGTGCGACGCGGCGCAGAGAATGAAAGGTCCCGCCTCCCGAGGCCATTCACACCTCGCGGCGACAAAGGACAAGCGGGATAATTAAGCAGCGCGTTTCACATGCAGGGTCTGCAGAGAGCCATCGTTTGCTCACACCTTCCTCTCACACACACACACACACACACACACACACACACACACACACACACATTCGCAATCCTCCCCCAGTTGAGTTGCCGTGAGTCACCTCAGCTTCGCCTTCACCTGAACTCCTGGCGAACGCACAGCCGCCCAGCACATCCTCCGCTTGGGTTCCTTCCCTTCATTTTTTCAACACACTGTTGACAGATGGGAATAAGATGTTCTGCGGCTCCTGATTAGCTCCCCGAATTGTAAATAAACGGTTGACTAACCACCACGGCCGCGTTTACACACACACACACATGCACCAGTCTTTATGAGAAAGCGGCTTAATATAAATTTCCCCTCATCTTCTGGGAGCTGCGAGTCCTCCTGAGGACTCGCTAATGAAAACATGAACTCTTCGGCAAGTCGGCCTGTTAAAACTGCTTATTTTGTCAAACTGATTTTATGAGCTTGCGCACACGGTCGGCAGTGTTTGTTTGTTTGGTTTTTTTTATTGGTTTGGAGGCTGCAAAAACAGCCGTGCCTCAATTAGTATGTCGGTATCTGCTAAGTTGATTGAAAAAGTATTTCTCATTGGTTGGACTTTTAAAGCAGAGAATGTGAGAGGTATTTAAAAATAACACCATGTAGTTTTGTTTTTCTTACCTTAAAATGATTGTCTGCACTAAGACAGTGCATCTTGCAGGCCTGGTGTATGGTGGTTTAACCTGGCCCAGGTAGAAGTTAGCGAGTTAGCATGCTAGTCTGTGGCATGGGTAGAAGTTAGCGAGCTAGCATACTAGTCTCTGTATGCTCATACTGGCAGAGATGCCCCAGATAGCAGCCAGACACAGGGACCAGTGGGCTGGTGTGTTCTTACTTTCTGGTGCCGGGCATGTAACCAAAGTTATGTTGTTCGCCTGTTGGGGGCGCTGTGTTAGTGAAAGAGGTGCCATTCTCAACCAGGATAAGTCAAAAACACAAATAAATATTTTGTAACTATAATTTAATTTTTATAGAAACTACATAGCGTTGCTTTAAATGCCAAAACTGTGTGTATTTTATACATCAAGACAAACCAGAGTCAAGTCAAATTCATCAACATTTTTATTGTGACAAAAACAAACAGAAGCAAATAAATAAATCAGGCCCTTTGGATTATTCCTTTTCTTCATATAAAGTGCATTAGTGATAAAAAAAACAAAAAAAAACTTGCTACATTCTGTCTGCTGCACCTCCACCCCCACCCCTGCCAACACACCACCACCACACCTCCTCCTCCTCCTCCTCCTCCTCCCAATATTCTCTCAATGCACATTTACAGGGGGGGGTAAGAGTGGTGCACAAATACACTGCAGGTTTTGACATGCAGCAGATGAAGGACGGCACAGAGTCCCCGGCTCACTGAGCTGCTGTTGATCGTCCCGACGTTCAGCGGCGACGCCTAAAAAACAGACACACCACAATGGGCTAAAAATATGCGCCGAGTCTTTGAGAGCTGCTGTTGCCAGGAGAGCATGAGTTACGTCTTTCTGATTAGAGACTCTGGCTTTTTCTTTTTCCTTTAGTCAGCCTCTACGCTGCCGCGCGCATCTGTGTCCTCGGGTGTCGTCTCTCTGGCTCGGATGAACCTCCGCCCACCTCACCCTCCTCCCCCACCTCACCCGGCCTGCTCTGCCCCCCCCTCCCGGACAGGACGGACCCCCGGCCAACCAGAGGTCTGCGCCCCTTTCACAGTCATCCACCTCTGGCTGCGTTTCACACCCGCCCCTCTGCAGCCAGACTGGCACAGGACTTCAGGAGAACCTTCTCCGTCCTTTTTCTCTTTTTTCTTCCTCAATCCTCCACCTTCAAAGTTTCCCCTGCAGCCCTGCTCACACCGAGGTGACGGTCCGGACTTTGGCTGAGAGCGCCTGCTTGAAGCGCCTCTTCAGGTCCTGCATGTTGGGAGACTTTGGCCGCGGTATGAGGGGCGAGCGCCTCTTCTCCGTGACGCCGCTGGAGGAGGAGGAGGAGGAGGTCGCGGGTGGCTGCTGCTGCTGCTGCTGCTGCTTGGCCAGTTGGCAACACAGCCTGTGGAAGGCGCTGTGCACCTGGCTGTAGTCCTCGCTGGCGGACACCTCGTAGAAGGAGCAGCCCAGCGCGGCCGCCAGCAGGGGGCCCTGCTGGGGGTCCACGCGCCTCAGGTGCAGCAGGTCGGCCTTGTTGGCCAGCAGGATGACGGGCACGCCGGCGCCGCCGGCACGCACGGCCAGCTGGTACAGCTGCTCCATGGCGTCGAAGCTGCGGCGGTCGGTGACCGAGTACACCAGCACCACGGCGTCGGCCCACTGGATGGAGCAGGACACGTGCTCCGGCAGGGTGATGCCGTTATCAGTCAGCTGCAGGAGAGGGAAACAAAGGAGAGGAGTGATTAAAACACAGGCCAGCAAACGAAGAAGGAAAATGGAGTGGGGGGGGGGAAGAACAGCATTTTCTGTCTAGACGTAAATGAAACGCGAGCAAATTAAATGTTCCCCGACTTTGTTCAGCCATGACTGGAATGCTGAGCGAGGCAGACCAAGGCTATAGGATTACTGGCGAGGTGAGGTGTGGTTGACTGAGGAGTCTGGATCCAGGGTATCATTTACCCTGGCCTCAGACATCCATTAGCCTAAACGGGAGATTAAGACCAGCCAGACTCAGAGGATCGACTTCTGACGGGGGGAAAATATATATGAAAAAAAAAAAAACCCTCTGGACACACGCCCAGTGGAGACCGCAGCCTGCCAGCCGCTGAACTGCAGCAGTGGGTTTTCACACAGTGGGATCCTTCTACAGATTCCCCCGCTGGCCAGGAGGGAAAGAAATAATAATCAGAGTCTTACCTCCACACTTGGAGTGTCTTGAACCTGGATGGTCACCTGATCTCCGTCCACCTGGACCTCTCTGGAGTACAGGTTTCCTGCACAGGCAAAGGCAAGGGGGGGAAAGGCTCAGCGACGAGTTTCACGGTCTTGCGCGTGAGTGTGCAGGTGACGATGATCTCTCAGATAATCACCTGCGTTTCTCTCGTAGTCTCCGATGAAGCGCTTCGTCAGGAATCTCACCACGAGCGCTGCAATGAGGGAGGACAAAACACCATTAAAGACGGGTGCGTCAGAAAGCAAGAGAAGCTATTCTGCAGCTGTGACTTTAAGAGAAATACAGCTCGGCTCCATGTGTGTTCTTACCTGTTTTGCCCACTCCGCTGCCTCCAATCACAGCCATTTTTATGACCCGGTTGGACAGCGAGCTCTCGGGCGCCGGGCACTCGGCGATCGTCGTCATGTTGTGGATGAGACGCATGGTTTCCTCCTGGGTGAAGCCGGAACAGTCCCAAACTGATGGGAAAATAAAAGCTCAACTAGTCCGAGCTAAGCCTGCGGTCGGAGCGGCTGGTGGTGTGTTAAGTCCCCGGAGCGGCTCGGAGTGGGAGGGAAGCCGGCAGGAAGAGAGACTTGGCCCGGAAACAAGCGGCGAACTGAAGCGGAGGAGAGGCGCACGGAGGCTTTATAGCGCTCTGCCGGCGCTCCTCTCTGATTGGCTGCGGGCTAGCCCCTCCCGCTTCCCCCCCTGGTCCTCCAGCGAACACGCCCACACGTGGAAGAGAGCGACGCACACAAGCGGGAATCAGTTCCCGCAACAGGTGGGCGAAAACAGGCTTTCTGTGGAAGGACCAAGTCTGAAATATGATATTTTATTGTCGCTGTGCAGCACCGAGTCTGTTTTTGTCGAAATAAAAGAAGGAGGAAATAAACGTGCATTTAAATGGCGCAGTGTGGAAGCTGAGGAAAACATGTGTTAACATAATTTAAAAAAAGAAAGAAAGAAAGAAAGAAAGAATATACAGTATGTTTTTAGTGAGGCCGCGTTATAGGGTTGGCTGGTTGTTCTTTTTACCAGCATATAGTGGCTCATAACCCAGATCTTTCAAAGGCTTTACAATATTACCTTGACATTATAGTTGGTATTAGTCAGATGAATGCAAATCAAGCTCTTTTATCTGGGTATTACACAAGATGGAAAACTGAATATTTATACATAGAAAGTATATGGACGTAAAGCTCCAGGATGTACCATTCAAAGGTACCTATTGGTATGACATGCATCATAAATAACATTGACAGTCCATTTTCATTGGACAAAAAAAATCCACAAAACGCAGTTCCACAAGGGCGTTTATCACTTTCTCGCGTTATCACACTTGATGTGTGAACACCGTCACCTTAAGTGGGACAACAGATTACAGTGATTAACACCAGCAGTGTTTGCATTATGCTTTCTTACCATCCAGTGCCACTACATCTAACACACGGCCTTTTAACTGAAATTTCATAATAGGTCTGCGGGCCATCCCCCGCCATCTGGTGTCATTTTTATTACTATTAAAGTCTAAAGTACAATTTCCCTTCACTTGTGTTTGTCGTCACCCAGAAATCTTTTGCATGTGCCTGAGTCCTGCTCAGCCTTGTGGGGTTTGTGCTGCAGGAGGCGACCTGTCCAGACATGCTCCTTACGCCTGGTGAATGGCCCACACGGGGGTGGGGCGGGGGGGTTAATGGTTTCTGATGTTTTACAAATAGGCTGCGAACGGCTCGCACATACCTCGCAGGAACTCAGCAGATCCTTCACGGCAGTGACTGCAAGGAGCTGCAGGCCTCCACGCACAGACTGTGGCTGCTGCAGCAGGAAGAATATTTGTTGTTGATGTGTTTTTATTTTTTCACATTTATCTTCTACCAGCGCTACACGCCATTTTATTCTGCACCCCCCCTCCTCCCTGCACCCTCCCGATCAGGCCTCCGTCCACCTCGTCTTTCATTTGTGCTCATGTGCTCCTGAGGTATTTTGGCATGCGCTCCTCCTGTGATTATGGTCTGGTATGTATTTTTGATAAGAGTGCTGATGACAGGCGTCTGTGCCGAAATGTGAAATTAGCGACCGGGATTTCGTGAGCAGACTTGGCTGCCCTCTAACCACATCGCAGTCGCGACACTTAACTCCGCCCCTGCCGGCATGACGATGGAAGGGAGCGCTTGTTTTTCCTTCTACACAGCTGGCTCGCTCGCACCCTTGATTCGATTCCAGATTTCCTCAGAATTTCAAGTGCCCCCCCCCCCCACCCCCACCCCTCCACTCCTTTCCAAGTGAATGCTGAGAGTGATGTGTCACTGCTTTTGTTGTCTTAGCCCACGCTGCAGCATGTTTACAACGCAGCCAGATGAAAAGCGTCGCTGTTGCTCCCTCCTCTGGCAACCACACATCAAGGCTAATGATCTCAGATAATGGGAGGAAACTGTGTGAGCCCGTGAAGGTGTGGTGGATGCCAAGGAGAATTGAAAGCGGTGGAGGTCAGTGCAGCAACTGCATTTTTTCATTCTGCAAAAAACAGCAGCTCTGCCTGTGCAGGGGCTGCAGGTTCCCTGGCAGTACTTAACAAACAAGACGGTTCATTGAGGGCCGAGAGTGTCAGCCACACGTGGGTGTCATGTCACGGAGACCATAAAATGGATGAGAGGACGAGGCTGTATTAGCATCACAACAAGCTTTGTATTGATTGGTTGTCCAGCAGTTGGACAACCTGTGGTCTCGCCTGAATAATATCCATTGGCGTGACGTAAACGCGTGTAGTTTGCTGTGCTTTGTTGTGTTGTGTTGCTTATCAAAGAGAATGTTCAACAAAAGGCACCAGGCAGAAGGTCACCATCGCCATTGTACCATCGTTGTCTAATCAGACGTAAACAGCACAAATCCTGCAGCTTGATATTCGGTTGTGAACATTTTAAGATGAGCAAAGGGTCAAAGTGCACGACAAATTTGCAGAGCGACCAACAAATTCCTGCCTAGTTTTGGGGGAGGTGGAATAAAACGAGGTGCGGGAGGAATCTGTAGGTGTTCCCGTGCAGAAGGATGTCCTTGTTGACACATCAGTGAGGATTGATTTCCCCAGTGGGCCTCACCTTGTTTGCCGCCTCTCTGAGAACAGGCATCCTGCCGTCGCTGCGGCCCCTCGGGCTCCAGCCCTCAAAGGATGACCATTCAGGATATCTGAGGGAATTGGGGCGGGAGGGGGGGGGGGGTGCAGTTTGGAAAATGGCCCTGAGGGGTGAATGTCATGAGCCACGGTCACTTCTTTATCACCGTCCTGATAGATGCTTATCATTCTCAATGCCTTTAATCATGGCGCACTGGAGTGAAGCATTAGGACACAATTCTTCCACCAACAGTCCCGGGTTATAAAAGCCATTTTTACAATTGCAATTTCTGCAAAATTGTGGGCATCCTCTGAATTGTTCTAAGTAATGTTTTAAAGCTTTTTTTTTTTAAATCATTATTTCTGTAATCATACCCCAAGTGTAAGATGCTTTTTCAAGCCAAAGCCGAGTTTGTGAGACTTCTTGCAGGACTTTCTATTTGCAAGGTGGGTCTCCCTCGTTATTGTTCCATATCTCAATCACTTGTTTACACTGCGCCATCTAGTGCATTTGCATTTCTGACGAGCGATGCATACAGATTGCACCCGACCTGCCTGCACGGGCAGCGCTTGGCCCACACAAAGGGGAGAGGAGGCTGTGCTTCTTGTCTGATTGAAATGTAAAGCTTCAACCTCAACATGCTGGACCATTTGCATACCTCTCAGTTTGACCGGCTGGGGGATGGCGAGAGTGCTTCTAGTGGGGTTGCTCCGAATAACAATACTCCACACACACACACACACACACGGAATGCCAGCTGAAGATTTGAAAGCTGTTAGTCACAGCCAATTACTGCGGAAAAGACAGCGGGAAAAAAAACGTCAAAAATCTCGATTCTACGCCTCCCGTTCACACCGCAACCGCTCCTGTTTACATTCCACAGCAGATCTCTTGCAGAACATTGGATAATTGGTTTCGCCCCTTCTTCCCCCCACCCCGACTCATTCGGAGGATTAATGTGCACGTGTCAGCTCCGGAACTGTGCGAATGTGTGTCAACATGTGCGGCGGCGTCGAATGTGTCGGCAACAGATAGGTGTCGCAGCGACGGCAGCCATGATATTTTGATGGTGGTGGTGGGGGTTAGCTGCCATGTGACTGTAGACATGTGTTTAAGGTAAGATCTTAAACTGTAGGATTATCCTGTTTTCGCTGAATGAGGAAGCTGTTGGTTTTTTTTTTCTGATCACATGCAAAACTTGTGGGTGGGAAAAAAAACACAGAATCTGCCTTTTTTTTTTTTTGCTTTGTTTGTTTTTTTATGCATTGAGCGAACTCAGAGCCCACATAACAGAGAATTAGTCATCGTTCATTCATGCATGGCGATGAAGAGAACAACACATTTCCCTGGCATTCTCCCAAACAACAAAATACAGTCAGACTCTATAATCTTGCTTGATTTTTAGGTATAATTCAGTCAGCGTGGAGAATTCTACCATTTTTGAACTGTTGTTTTGAAATGTTGTGTGGCAGCTGCAGCAAAGAAAGACTTGTATTGGTTGTACCAGGTTATATGTTAGATGAAAACGTTTATGATAATGTCCATGATGATAATGGCTGAAAAATGGTTTGTAGATCAATGTGATTTTATCCATGAAGGGCCTTGGAGAGGCTCTCCAGTCTGATTGGAAACGCAGGGTGGTGAAGGTGAGACAGTGAGGCCTGTCAGCGAGACTCTTCCACAGGATTGGCGTTTAGCGGCAACGTCCTTTGAGCTTTATTCATGTGGACACGGTAGATAATACCATGCAGATGAAACAACAAGAGTGAAGCCGGTAGACGCAGCAATAACACAGTGCCACAGATCAGAAACGCTGGCAAAAGCAGAAAACAAGTTACGTCATCAACCGCACACAAAATGTTATTCGGAATGCAGCATTTGAAGTCACAAAAATACAGATTAATATTCCCTGGGGGTGGTTTTGTGATCGCGACATGAGTACAACAGAAGCAGGCAGCAGACAGACGGGAATCTGAGTCAATCACGTCGGGTCCGCTGCTTTAAATTTCTGTGTTTTTTGGACAGTGTGGCAGCAAAGTCAGACTCTCTCCCCCCGGGGGGACGGTCTGTCTGTCTAGTCCAGACTGTCCTGTCCAGACTGAGCGGAGCAGGAGCTCAAGCTGAAGGCCTCAGCGGCGCTCAAATACAGACAGAGAGCTCCCTCAGGGGCTGATTCTGAGCCGGAGCTCGAGTTCCGGTCTGTGGATGTCGTTAGTGAGAGGCCAAAAAAAGAGGGGGAAAAAAGCCACTAGCAAGATCTGCTTCACATACCATACAGGAAAAGCGTCCAAAATAGACAGACAGTAGTACTGTTTGTACAGTACAGTCGACTGCCAGAGTTCAGTGGAAAGTCTATATCTTGGGGTGGGGGGGGGATAAGATGGTTTTAAGCCTCTTACATAGTTTGCGAGAGTTCACCCAGAGAGGCCGTACGTGTGTATGCAAACACGGCCATTTTTTCACCTGGACGCTACCTGGTCAAGGTCGGGTGACAAGTCTGGCTATGACGGACTTGCACGGGGGTGAAGTGTCTGGGGGGAGGTCGCCAGCTGTCGCACTGACGCAGCAAGGCAGTCACAGTCTGTGGCTTTTTCGGCTGGAAAATTGGTAACGTTGTGCAAAACCTCTGCAGAAAGTCTCACTGGATCTGTGAGGCTGGTGCACGCGCTGCTACAACACACCCGTGCAAAAGGAGGAGGACTTTATCCTGCAAGATGCTCAGTGTCACCTTGGATCGTCGTTGCCTCCTTAAAACAGTTACAGTGTAGCTAGCAAGCACTTTAAGCATTTAATGGCAATGACAGTTTTGGGGGGAAAAAAAACATTATTGTATAGATATATATAAATGTAAATTTAAAATAGGTGTTTTCAAGATGTTCTATTCTGTTCTGTTCTGTTACTGTTGCTTTGTGTTCATGTACGTTAATTTCCCCCGAGTCAATATGCCACGACGTCAACGCCGCCGCTGTGTGCACAATTGTCTGAAGAATGAGCAAGGCCGTGATGCTAGCGCAGCGCTCACACGGCCTCTTCACAGCTCCGATCGGGTCACAGTGACCCGTCATCAGCTCAACAGTAACAAGAGCCGGCGGCTGTGAATTAGGTATAAGGACGCTGCCGCTGCACACGTGCACCCATATTCAGGATTTTGGCCACAAAGAAAAGTCAACAGAGGGGTAGGGGGAGAGAGGGGGAGGGGGAGGGGGGGGCACTGTATGTCCACACAGCGGTGAGGGTGGGGATGGAGGGGTAGGGGGTCCTCCCAAATATTTATTCTGATGAGGCGCTCAGACGTCTGTCATCGCCGCTATCTCTCCCTCATTATCGTCGTCCCGTATCGATCACTTTAATTACCTCGTTATTCACTCGTTTAGCCGCACGTCTGTCATCCGCGGCCGGCCTGGAGGCGGCTCCCCTGTCAGCCCGCTGTCTCCCAGACTAAATAGAGTTTTGTGCCTTAGCTGACAGACAGGCTCAGTCCTGTCACTACCTCTGGCAGGGAGGGAGGGGGGGGGGGGGTAGAACGGGCCTCAATACAGGTGGATTAGGCACCTGCGAACACAACAACTGGCTGCTTTGCATTGGCTCGACTCAACCAGCTGAGAGAACGTGAGGGAGGCAGAGGTGTCCGCAGCCTGACCGGGGGGTCCTGAGTCACTCGACTCCTACTTTGAGTTTGCAGCATTTATGATGCCTCCCGATGTCTTTGTACAGTCATACCACTGGAACAGTCCTCTCCTGCAGACCAGCCTTCACGCAAACTCCCACGTGCAACTGCAGAATCCTGCTGGTTATGATTCAAATCACCTTGAAGGAGTTCAGCTTCCTTTGCATAAATGCGGCTGCCTGTGTGCGTGTGTCCGCGTGTGTGTCAGCGAGAGCGGGAGTGATTCACATGCAGACCGAGTCGCGCCTCCATCCGGCATCCCAAGGCTGCTCTCCTCTGAGGCAGCCGTCCCTCCTGCGAGGGCGTTTCAGCGGGGAGAGAAAGGACGACGGCAGCCGCCTCGCCGAGTCAGAGCGGAAGTGCGACGTCAGTCCACAGCAGAGGCAGAACCTCCCCTGTTTGTTTAGTGAGTTCAAAATGAACTGTCACGTGGAATTGTTTTCTGCACGCTGCTCCTGGTTCACATATTGGGCAACGTGGGCAACGTGCGTTTCCTGCTCCCGAAGTCTTGCTTGGGTTGTTTGCCATCGATCATGGAACGTGATTCAGGCATAGAAGTCGTTTTCACGACGGTATTTTTTGAGAGTGTGTCATGAATTGGGAGTATCTGGACAATTTCAAGGTTCCATTAAGCGTCCTTGGCAAATTTGGCAGCTAAAATCATTCATCTTTTTTAATGTCACTGTCCTATTCATTCACGATTTTGCCTGCCTAGCCTTCAGACTTCTACATTGATGTTCTTAACACAGGAAACAAGATGAACCTCTCTGAGCTGGACATGAAAACCAAACCAAGAGAGGAAAAATGAGACGGTGTAGATTGTTCTTTAAGGGTTGAGCTGTGGGCGACCGGACTTGTCTCGTGGTTACTCGAAGACTTTTCACCTTCAGTTCTAAAAACAAAAAAAAAAGGCTTAGAAAGTACAGTGCTTGGAGTTGAGGGAAAACCTTATGGGTGGTCTTGAGAGTTGGCCCGCCCTATTGACATGTGAGCTGTTTTGTTATGTTGATAGGGTGAAACTGACAAGGGACTCGTTTATGATATCATTGTCCCACCCTGCCGCCCAGTGTAACGCTCGCATCTCAGAGTTCAAGACCCAGGAGGCTGCCCAGGCATTAACCCCATGTTCACCCAGTGATGTAAAAAAAAATGTATTGTTTCAGCGAGAGGCGACACGGTGGCGCAGTGGTTAGCGCTGCCACCTCACAGCAAGAAGGTCGTGGGTTCGATTCCGGGCCTGGGGCCTTTCTGTGTGGAGTTTGCATGTTCTCCCCGTGTCTGCGTGGGTTCTCTCTGGGTTCTCCGGCTTCCTCCCTCACTCCAAAAACATGCATGTGAGGTCAATTGAACACTCTAAATTGTCCGTAGGTGTGCATGTGAGTGCGAATGGTTGTGTGTCTCTATGTGACCCTGCGATGAACTGGCGACTTGTCCAGGGTGTCACCCTACCTTCGCCCTAAGACAGCTGGGAGAGGCTCCAGCAGACCCCCGTGACCCTGAGCTCAGGAAGAAGCGGGTATAGAAGATGAATGAATGAATGATTGAATGTTTCAGCGAGAAAAAAAGCCTGGAAAACTCAGAGTGCACAAAATACGAAGCCACATGGGGAGTTTCGCTATCAATTCTGAGCTCGGCTGAGCTGCATGACCCTCAATGGGCAACACAATGTGCTGCGTGATGCGTACACTCTGCATCATTTCCTGAGTAAAAAAAAACTTTTTTTCGGGTGCAGTTTGTCAGGGATTGTATTGAAACCGTGGCTAAAGCACACGGAAGAATAAATCAGAGGCATTACAGTCCGTCACGCTAAGAAAAGTTTGTGTAGAGCGACAGAAGATAAGGTGACACCTTCCTTGATGTCTCTCGAGCTCAAGGAAGACATCATGTCAGACCATTAGTCTGTTAGTGGGGGGCTGAGCAGACGGGCAAGCTAAAGCGCTCTGGGGGCAACAGGAGGTGATACACACTCGAGTGTCCTCGAAGGGTACACGCTGTACTCCTGTGTGAAAATTGCCTTTTGGCTACCCAGCACAAAGCAGAGGGAGAGCAGACATGCGTCAAGCCAACCCCAGAAAGCGTCCTTCCTTCTTTCCTTCCTTCCTTCTATCCTTCCTTCTGTCGTCCCTCCCTTCCTTCATTCCTTCCTTATTTTCCTCCTTCATTCCTTCTTTTCTTCCTTCCTTCTTCTTTCTGTTCTTCCTTCCTTCCATCCTTACCCTCCCTTCTTTCTTCCTTCTTTCCTACCTTCCTTCCTTTTGTCCTCCCTCCCTTCTTTCATTCCTTGCTTCTTTTCCTCCTTCCTTCCTTCTTTCCTTCTTCCTTCCTCCCTTCCTTCCACTCCAGCCAATGGCAGAGGCTGAAAACTATGTTTAACTCCATTCAACAGGCCGAAAGCAGAATTTATTTTTTCTCACTAATAAATAGGGGTGAACTGATTTTTAATTGGTTTTATTCATGACGCTGCTGTGTTTCAGTGGCTGGGTCTGCAGGGCTGTGGGCGCAGATGTGTTTGAGTGCAGTCTCCTCTGCAGCAGACTCTGATGATATGATTCATGAAAGAAAGTCAAGGTAAAATGCTGCGGTTTGTTTCCCGAGGATTTTTTTTCTCTGCTCAGATGAATAGAAAAAAAACAAAGACGTGCACGTAACGTTTCAGTGCAGAGGTCAGCGCCTCACAGAGAATGAGGATTCCTGTGTGTGATGAATCCATTCAGAGAAGGCGTGAATCACTATTTCTGAAAAATCTTGTTTTTTTTTGTTTTTTTTTTTGTCCCTGAAGACGTCAGAGTACGAAAGGTGTGTGCAGCTGGCAGGCAGAAAAATTAAAGTGACAAAATGTGACTCAGAGCTAACAAAACTGTAGTGACTTACATGTATGAATCCATGTGAAGGAAACAGGAAACCTGACAACCTTGCTTATTACATTCAGTCCTGCATCAACCTTTCAAACCCTCGATTGGGAAAGATTTCTTGCGTAAATTCAGAATTTACTCGTGCACTAGCATAATGAAGGATGTGGACTGTGTGTGAGCTGCTGCATAAGCACAACATTTGATGTTGCCCTACCTTGATTCACCCTCACCGTCTCCATCTCTGCACTCCATGCAGACCTGACACTGAGGCCATAGCCAGAAACCTCCTGAAACTTCCTGAAAACTCCTGAAGCTGCTGCGTGGACTGTGTTGGAGGCTTCGGGGGCTTCATACCGCAGACCTCCAGCCTCCAGGATCAACCTGGCAGGCTGCATTAGGAGGGATTGTGAGACTAACAAAAGTGGGTCACCAGTACTTTTTTTTAACGTTTTTTTTCTCCCTCCATCTCAGCTCACTTGACATTGGGTTACACAAACAGATCTATTGTTATTGACTGCCGCGATTATGAGACGCAGCTGAGATGCAGACGAGGGAGAGGAATCCGCTGTAGAGCAGAGAGAAATATCAAGGTTTTACACAAGCCGTGTGTGACAGGTTTTTATTGCTTTTTTTTTTTTGCGTCTGTCACACATATGCATGACAAATGCATCCGTATCGCCGGATCAAATGCTGTGCCTCGCTTTCATGTGGGAGTCACCGATACTTTACCGTGTTTAATCCAGATAGAGAAGAGTTACTGCGACGCTCCGGCGAACCGCAATGCTATCCGCTAGGAAAACAAACCTGTAAATGTCACGGTCAGTATGCAGCGCATCAGTGAGGAGGGGGGAAAAGTTGCCAGAAAACTAGGCCAGCGCTCCTCCGTATTAGCCTGACCCCGTCACCCACCCACTGCCTCCCTCTCTCCCCCGTCGCAAAAACCTGAATAAACACATCTCCTGGTATTTTCCATTTGATCGCCTCGTGAGTCAGGCGCTCGACGATGCGCACTCATCTGGGCCAAACATATGTAAACACGCGTGCAGATTTGGAGATTGTTGAATATGCGCAAAACGGTCACTCGGCCGCCCATCGCGCCGAGCTCCGACAGATGCTGTTTCCGGCGCGTCTCAACCTTTGATTGGTTTGCAATCAGCTTCCTTTAAGAAAAAAAGAGGATGGAGGGAAAGAAGACGAGTTAGGCTGTGAGTGATGGAGGAAGCTGGAGAAGAACAACTGCAAACAAGCTGCTTGGACACATCCTGTAGGATAACATCCTCATCATCAGAGTTTTTTTTTGTTTGTTTTGTTTTTCGCACCACAGCTACACACATTTCAATCGTCACTAACCAGGATGAAAGGTGCCAGTCACACATAACACCATCTTCACAAGTGTATGCATGATTAAGATTCAAGATTCAAGGGCTTTTATTGTAATTGTGCAAGCTTTAACACAGAGATGGAAAAATAGAAATAAATCTACAATACAAATATAGCATACATAAATAAGTTTAAAAAACAGGAAATAGGATATAAAAAATATAAAACGCCTCTATATTTACAGAATTGAATGAAATAATTCACAGGTTACGGTTAGGGTATTTAAAAGGACAATATGATGAAAATATTAATTGAATCATCGATGTTTGTAATATTTATCAAATCATCTCAGCTCACCCAATACACCCAATAATTAAACACTTACCAGCAACCTCCTATTAGTTGATACTTCTACGTTTCTTCTGTTTCACATCATTGTAAACCAAAAGGTTTTGGGAACCAAAAGTTCCAAGAGTTGCTTGACGAGGCTGAGCGGAAAAACTCTGGGAGGTCTGCGGCTTCAGAGCGTCAGGAGCGAATCTGCAGCAGCTCAGCGACGCTGAGTTCCCTGAAATCAAGTTCATCTTGATGTGCTGCTTTGCATTCTCAGCCACCGGCCACTCAGGGCGCACGTTGCGCCTGTGTCAGCGTGGTGGTGATGCGGCAGCAGGCTTGTACCCAGCATGCCTTGCAGAGGTCCTGGGTGCCGCGTGTTCAAACCGTGTGGAGTCTGTGTAGAACAGCCTGTACCGGGGTGCCAGTAAACACGAGGCTGGCGTGTGCAGTCGGCCTCTCTCCCCGTCCTCCTGTGCTGTCCTCATTATTGACCCCACCCCCACCACCACCGCTTCCTTCTGATAAGACACACACTGCGTTTGTTAGAGCAGCGCACGTTGAGCAAGGGCAGAGACTCTGAGCAACTAATGAGCAAGTTAATCATGACTGATGATAAAGCCGGTGTAATGGAAGTGTGTAGGTGTATCAGCTCTGTTGACAACACACTCTGTTTGTAAGGGTTTTGTTAAACCCTTGAACGGAAAAATGTTTAAAGCAGTATAGTTTAGTCCACCGCCTTTAATCTTGTTTCGGTCCAGCTCTGCGCCCGGATCTCACCAGATGATAAGGCAGACAAAGGCTCGCTCATCTCTTAGCGTGGAACCTTCAGTCCAAACGACAGGCACGGAGACAGAGAGCAGAACCTGCCGTGCATCATTTGTATAAAAGCGGCCGCCAGCATCCCTTGGTTTTGATGTGCGTTGTGTTTGGAGCATTAATCAGTGGAAATATGTCAACCGGCACTTGGAACATATTCCATCTGTGATGGCGAAAACGAGGAGCATGGTTGCCAGTGAACTTTTAGGGGACTCTTGAATGATCTTAAACTCTTAAATCAGAGACTGTGCAAAATGTCCCAACCCAGATTGCTGATAGAAAAAAGTGACTCATAGGTTGCAGTAGACAAGCTTATTTTATTTTATCCTTCTCCCAGGAAGGGATGCATAATTCATGTGCACCTTTTTGGAGCAGGCTTGAAAATGACTGGAAGGTCATGAATAGCCAGACTCTCTGCAACTGCAAAACACAGCTCAGGGATCTATTTTTGATCACTCTGTGTGCGTGTTGTGTGTGCAGCGCACGTGCAATAAATTTCCCCATCTTCTCCTCTTTTCATCCCGGCCGATGAGAGCGCCCGAGGTTCCTCTGAGGCCGGCCCGGCGTCTGACAAAAACAAGTCGTGTTGTGGATACAAAAGTCCTGTCAGCTCCATCCAAAACGTGCCGAGGCGACCGGGCCAGATTAACAGGGAATAAACACAAGACTTTTCATTAAATAGCTCACGTCAACACACCAGCTGACCTCCACAGAACTCAAGGGAAAGACACTGAAGTCATCAGCTAACTATTGTTAATAGATGAGGATGGCTCATCAAAACCATTTTACGCGTTAACAGAGAGGTTTGGCCCTATAGTAAAAACATTTCTCTCCTCTGCTGGCTAAACTTGCAATCCTGCTTTTCTGCCCCCCTTCCCGCCCTCCCCAGAAAATCGAGAGGTATTATAACAGTTTGTCTTTTTACCTTTTTTGGTCTCAAATATTCTAAAGAGGTCATGCAAATACAATGAAACCCCAAATAAACCTTGTAGTGCATGGCTGTCCTGAGGGCAGGAACTCCTGCAGAGAGCTCAGCCTACCTCTTAGCCATGATCAGCAAATCGTTCTCCCTAAGCAAGTAACATTTGTTTATATGTAAAACATAAAAAGGGCAATGCAACTTTGAGCTCTAAAGAACAGCTTTGCAGGTTTGTTTTTGTTTGTTTCTCTCTAGGTCTAATTGGAGATCAGAAGTCCATTGATGTCTTTAGGGGTTATCTCAGTTCCTTTGTTTTGGTTTGTTTTTCAAGTGTTTCAGTCATGAGCAGCAGCAGCTTTGGTAAAACTTTGCATGAGAGGAAATGTTGGATCCAGGGATTCTGAATCTCAAAGCCTACCCAGAATTATGCATCTCGATCTACCTGTGCCTTAAATCAACTTTATTTCTTTATTCAGTTGATGTAACCGAGTTATCAGATGGAATGTTCTGAATCTGTTCCGTTGACTTCACATATTATTTTCGAAGAAAAAGTAACCATAGAAAACATTCAGACAGAGGAGGGCCCATTTTAGGGAGAAACCTGGAAGGCAATTGGACAAATGTTAAATCACATTCCAGGAAAACTTGTCAGTTGAAACACAAATGCCTCCAATAGGTGCAACGAGTGATATGAAATGCATGTCATTACTAGAGTTGCCAACTGTCCCTTGAATACAGAATTGTTCCGCATTTGACAATGAAATAGTGCGTCCCATTTTGAATCAATACAAACTATTATTTTTGATGCAAACTCAGGTTCATTTCCATAGAGCTGGCGTTCAAAACCGTAATCTATGTGGCAAAAGGCTTACTTTACTATCAACTGGCTGCTTAGCTTGCAAAGAACAGGCTATGAATCAGGATCGCTTGTTCTTTTATAGCTTTGTTTATTTAATTCCTTTGTAAAAAGGCATCCATCCTGCACTTTGATTGTTGTGTAAAATATGTTAAATTTAAAGATTTCAATCAAATTTAAACATTCAATTTGTTTTCAGTGTCTATGGTAACAAAGCTGTTCAAACTATGTGAACCATATACTTTCTTGAAACCCTATTAGTTTGATTTACCACTACTGGCGAGCCACTGGCCTGTGATGGTCATGGCCCCGACCACTGCGGGAGGCTTCCTTCATTCCTTCATTTTTCCGAATGAAAGTTGGCAACGCTAGTCACTACCTGGTGGTGAACGGTAATGGTTCAAGGTTCAAGGTTCACCAAGGTGCACCAAAACTTGCTATATAACTAAATAGGAATTAAGCAAAACGTATTTAAACCACTTGAAAAATGCTTCAGTGTTGTTTTGTGGTTCTTTTAATGTGAATGTTTTTTCCAATTCATTGTCTTTGGCAGCAGCTAGACTCAAAGTTGTGTCCTGTTTTCTTAGATTTCTGTAATTTTTAAAGGCAGCTCCTGCTATTATCACGACTCACTGGGAGCTGATTGGTTACGTAACATTACCATTGGCTAAACTCACACTGTAGGCTGTATGTTTTCAGACTAGATGTGTGCATTGTGTGCACTTTTAATCAGGACACAGTTGTATTTTAGAAGGTCAAACTTTTTTTTTTTTTTTTTAATGAGTCACGTCAAGCAATTTTCTGTACTAAGAACTAAAAACTACTAAATTGTTTGGTTACTACGCAAGCTGAATCATGGTTACAATTATTATTATTATTTTTTTTTTACAGTAGCAGGGGTGGGTGGTGGCAGTTCCCCGTTTCATCTCAAATGACACCCTCTGGTTGAACTCCAAGATCCGCAGCTGTGCAAAAAGCCTACAAAATCTCTTTAAATCCGTCACAAATACAAACTACAACTCCCACATGGACTCGGGCCACGTTTACTGTTGATTGGTCGCATCTCACCTAAACTTCCCCGTTACGCGATGTCAATTGGTCTCATTTTCTCTGTCACTCAAAAGGAGGAGCTGTGAACCAATCGTATCTGAGCTTCTAGCAATATGGGCGGGAGCGTCGCCTTGCCTCGCGCAGGAGCATCGTCCGAGCTTCCTGGTGGTCGCTGACAACCTGCTGCCCCGCAACTTCAGCTGTCCGTCCGCCGCTCACTCATGTACCTCGGCGGCGGCGTTTCCGGGACGTGTGGCAGGATGAAGCCGTGCTGCCGCTGAGCGCCGCAGCCCGACCCAGCTCCCCCGCGTCGTCGGCGGCGGCCGCATGGTGCTCCGCGTCGCCGCGGCCGCTTCTCTTGACGCTCGGGGCTGCAGTCTGGCCTCCAGCCGCGGCTGCGAACAATCAACTCGGCCGCTCGTTCTCGCTCGCCCTCCTCTGAAAATCATGTTTATTTCATGAAGATGGCGGTGAGGGGGACACTGTAAACTAAATGACTGTCAGAAACATCGCCTCCATCTGTAATATGGTGAGTACTCGGTCGCCGCTCGGCGCTGTGTTGCTATCGATCAGCCTGCAGCCGCCGCTGTGCAGCAGAGCTGCTGGTGGAGATGATGTCCGCGGCCGATCCCCTGCCCTGCCCTACCCGCTGCATCCGCACTCATTTCCCCGCGGATGGTGCTGAACTAGTTATGTGTGCTGGGCTCAAGTGCCCAGACTGGCTTGCAGGCTTCCCGAGGTGGCCTTGACGTTGTGTTGTTGTCGCAGGCAGCGCGGGATGACACAACGCTACACTGTGTCTCCTGTCAGCGGTGATTGACGTGCGAGCGCAGCCTGCTGTGGTTGCATAACGTGGTTTTCGACGCAGACAGGCTGGAGGCTGTTGTAGAGGGGCCTGCAGCGTCTGTGCCCTCTGGCCGCTGCTGCTGCAGCTGCAGTCATGACACCCAGTGACCGCAGTGCTCCCTGCTGCTGCTGCTGCTGCTGCAGAACAACGAGGTGCAAGTGATGAGAACCAGGCCCTCTGTAGAGCAAGCTCTCTGCTGCAGACTGGACATCTCGATGGTCCAGTCTGCAGCAGGGAAAGTTCAGAAGGGATCCCTCAGGGATTTGAGTGCATTGTGGGCCCTGCTGTGACCTCTGCAGGGGGGCCTTGATCCAGCCTCCCAGTCGCCCTTTGGATTAAATGCTTATTGGAGTTGCTGTTGCTGAAAAATCAGGTTTGTGTCTAACTTTCTAGTTGTGCCTGCACATCCACGGTGCAAGTGCCAACCATGTACGTTCCTGATTATTCAGCCGTTTCTAAATGACAAACTGAACATGACAAAGTGCAATAATTATATATCAGTGCAACAACGCTCCGTCACTTCAGTCTTAAAAACGTGTCACCTCATTCTCTGTCTGTAGCTGCAGGAAAATATGAACAAAAGAGCCCCAACAATTTTTCCCTGATATTGGTGCTCCTGTGGCAGAGCATTTTTCTAAAAAAAAAAAAATAAATGTAATAATAATAACCATTTGCACTGTATTTCTCTCTCTTTTTATTTAATTATTTTACACAGTTATATCAGGTATTGTGAATGTGTTACATGATGCAAACACTGTTCTATTGTGTATGCTTTGTGCGGAAGGCATTGTCTAAACCGACTGCTTGAATCTGCTGAACAGCCTTTCAGACAGAGCAGAGTTTCTGTCTGTATGCTGGGAAAATGTGTCATGGTTCACAGTTGATTGAAAGATAGTTCCTGTTGGGTTGCAATGAATCATTCTTCTTCTTTGTCTCTGAAGATTTTCAGGCTTGTGTTCTGTACTGTTCGTATGTTGGCCAAGGACACAGAGTTTGGAAGCTCACTTTGATAGATAGAAAGTCAGTAAAGGCGTTTTTCAACGGCTGTGCATCACACGTCCTTGTCAGGTTCCTTCCCAACAGTGCACAGGGGACCACCAGTACAGCCTTTATTCTTCTTACTTTTTAAATGGACCAATCAGCAGGTTTTCACTCTGCTACACACTTGAAAATTGGTCAAAGTCCACATCAATGCAAACAAAATAAGCACTAGTAACTGTCAGACTGCCTACAGGAGCACCAATATACATAATAGGCACAATTAACCCCAGAGCAACAAAATGTACTGTTTCTGTTTAAGTCCAACAATTCCACGTTTGGCCCGTGTGGGTCTTTTTGTCAGCGTGCCGTGCGCTGGCGAGCTACCGAGATGTCAGCGACCGCGGTTCTGGTTCTGCTGGCAGCAGTTTTGGCTTGGTCGGCCATCGGGCCTGCAGGGAGCCGCATGCCGTCGCACACCGTCTCCCGGCTGCACTTGGAGCGACACGCCTCCCGTCAGAACACCGTCTCTCGTCCCCAAAGTTACCAGCACTGATGAGCCACTTGCCCACTGAAATTAGGGGGTTGACGCTGTGTTTCTTGAACGCGGGTCGACTCTCAATCAATTGAAGTTGCAACAGAATCCAGGGATGTTAACAATGGAGAGCAACTTGAAAGCGAGTCAAGGTGCTTTGCTGTCCAGCGAGCTGCTTTCCTAGAGTTTGTATCACGTGCAGCAGCAGCAGAAGCAGCAGTCCAAACCGACTTGGGCAGGGGTCGGTTCCTATCGCCGCACAAAGGTTTTGCGCTAATGATACGCAGCCGCAAAAAAGGCTCAGAAATGCGGCACCCGATTGTGCTCTGGTAACCCTGCCGCATTGTGCGACCTAGATCGTCAGATATTGCCACATTGGTGCAAACGTCAATCGACCGGACGTTTAATTTCCAACGGAGTCTTTTTTTTTTTTATTATTGCTGTCAAATAACATGCGCATCCCCTCACGCCAAGAAAGAGACGGTGGCAGCCTCGGGTCCCCGTCACCTTCTTAAAGAGGCAGTAATGCTCCCCTGACTCCAGGTGACTTTGAGTTGTCTTCTGTTTGTCGGGCGAATGTTTCAAATGTAATCAAACTTGCAGCCGAACTTATCCTTCATTCTTTTGCTTACAATGATTCTCTTTTAACGGAGAACAGAGTGCATTTGTTGTGCAGTCGCTGGGCTGCGGCTGCACCGGAATTCACGGACCGAAGCTGGAAATGCGACGGCTGTTTTTCCGAACTTGCGAGAAACGCGCACGCGTCTCCGAAGGTCCCGCCCCTGCGCGCGGCGCCGCTGGCGTCGGCCCCGTTTAAAGCGCGATCCCTTTCCACTGCGACAGGAAGAGGAGGGGGATAATTGCCCTAAATTTAAGCTATAATAGCAGGTAAACTGATACGCTGACGTCTTTTGCTTAGAAGGGTAATCATATCAATTAAGACGTAATTGGTCGGTAATTTTGGTCCCACTGCCGACTCGGACCCCAAGAAACTGTCCCCCAACATTTTCCTGTCAATCATGCGTCATGGTGGAGAACAACAGTCCGTTTCACCCGCTTAATGAATTTGAGAAAACTTTGATTTATGACTCTTTGCGCACACTCACACTCACACTCACACACACACACACACACACACACACACACACACACACACACACACACACACACACTCCTCACCGCCTGGTTTCTGTTTGTCTTTCAGGGCACCAATGCCTCTGCTCTGGAGAAAGACATCGGCCCGGAGCAATTCCCCATCAATGAGCACTACTTTGGATTGGTCAATGTGAGTACCGCCGGATCCTGCCGCGCAGCGTCGGTGCCGCTGGCTGCCAAAACAACACCGGTGTCGTCTGTCAAAACACAGCGAGCCGTGACTCACGGCCCAGGCAGGACGCTCAGTCCTGCCGCAGCTCTGATGTTTTCCGAGCCTCCCGGCCAACATGTTGATGTTTTGCTTCCTTAATAGGGAATCGCGTAAACACAGTGGACGCAGCGGCGTCGGCCAAGGGGATGAAGACATTAAGAGTTGTGTCTTTTTTTTTTGCCCCCCCCCCGGCTACTTTAAGCAGACGGCTCTTCGACTTTTTTTTTGGTCCTCATCCTGTTTTGTTTTTTTTTTTTGTTCTCTCCCAGTTTGGAAACACATGTTACTGTAACTCGGTGCTCCAGGCCCTCTACTTCTGCCGGCCCTTCCGTGAGAACGTGCTGGCCTACAAAGCGCAGCAGAAGAAGAAGGAGAACCTGCTCACATGCCTGGCCGACCTCTTCCACTCCATCGCCACGCAGAAGAAGAAAGTGGGCGTCATCCCGCCCAAGAAGTTCATCTCGCGGCTGCGGAAGGAAAACGGTGACACACTCGTCTTCATGTTGTAGCTCTGGACGGAATCCTTTGGCTAGAAATGTTGTAGTTTGCAGTTTGAAAGCTTTGAAACACTTGCACCGAAAAGAACCAAAGTGATTGACGGAGACCCGTCACACGACATTATGGCAGCTGTGGCTCAGTTGGTAGAGCGGGCTGTGAATTGATGATCGAAGGGTTGGCGGTTCGAATCCTGGCTCCAAGGTGCTGGAAAACGCTATATAAGCGCCGTCCATTTACCATTATTGGATAACTCTGACCAATAAGATTTGAAGTAGTAGCAGGAGGTTCATTTTGCTGTGCAATGTGATTATCTGCCATTTAAAGGGATAAAATCACCCAGAATGCAGCACAAAATTTGACAGTGAAATTCTTGCCTGCATAATCCTTTTCTGAATGTTGCACTCATGTCAACAGTAGGGGTGGGGGAAAAAAATAGATTCTTATATTAATTCCGATTATGACATTGCCAATTATGAATCGATTCACAAATTTAAAAAATGTGTTTTTCTCATGTGCAACTGCACTGCAGCGTCGTACCGGTCCGTTTAAGGTGATGCACACTAGACACACGAGCACGCAGATCCAAACCAACTCATGAGACGAGGCACCGACACGCACACAGCACTAAAGAAAACGAATTTGAGTGGTTGCTTCGGGATTTAAAGCCAGCGTGTGGCAGCATTTTGGGTTTTAGGAGGTTGAGGGGGAAAAAAAAACTCGACAAAAGTCACACTGTTTATAAGTTGAACCAGACAGCCATCTCCAACACCAGAACAAAGCTGCCAATACAGTCGCAAAGGGCGAGGCCAATTATGAAGTTTATTGGGACATTCTGCCCCTAGTCAACAGGCTGTAAACCAACTAACTAGATCTACAGATAGGTCATGAGATACATTTTGCTATAATATATTCACCTCGGGGCTGCTTTTCCACTCGGGACCTCTCCAGATGGGGGCCGACAAACCTCGTGGCCACGTTTTCTATAATTTGGTCCCAAATACTTGAGTGGAGGTACAGGTGCGTGTCGGTGGACGGGGTCACCGGGCGACCGACAGAGAGGCCGACTGTTCTCCGCCGTCCGCAGTAACGAGGCTCTTTATGTCAGAGAACAATGGCGCCTCTGTTGGGGAGCGGGCTTCGCTCAGCTGCTTCCTCTCCTCGCATTCTCCGTCCCCTGGAACACTCGCGGTGCCCTCGTCTCGCTTTTCAGGGTCCACACACACACACACACACACACTCACTCTCTCCACGTACTGTCTCTGTGTGTGAATGTTTATGGATGATGGTATGTTGCTCTCGCTGGGTGCATAGTTTCAGGAGTGAAAGAATGAAAGTGACTGATACTGAAAATGATCTAAAAAAAAAAAAAAAAAAGGCCCAAATTCGACTGGAACTAGGAGTTTGCTTGATGTGGTGCAGTCATATTATCAAAAGCTAAAAAGATTTAAAAAAAATTGTAATGGCTTTTTTCAGACATACAGACGTCATTGACTCATGACCTAATCACCAAATCTGCAATTCGCCCTGCAGACCTGTTCGACAACTACATGCAACAGGACGCGCACGAATTCCTCAACTACCTGCTGAACACGGTGGCCGACATCCTGCAGGAGGAGAAGAAGCAGGAGAAGCAGAACGGGCGTCTCAAGAACAACGGCACCGCCGTGGCGGCCGCTGCCGCAGAGGCCGAGGCGGAGAACAAGGCAGAGCCCACGTGGGTCCACGACATCTTCCAGGGCACGCTGACCAACGAGACGCGCTGCCTCAACTGTGAAACGGTGCTTTTCTCTTCTTCTTTTTTTGTCTTTCTCTTTCTTTGACTCCGGCGTCCCCCTGACACCCCGGCGCTGCTGCTGAGTATGCATGAAAGAGAAGCGGGGAGCGGAGGATTAGCCTCACGCGGAGGTGCTGAGAGGTGAAGCAGGGAGGCGTTTGGGTGCACGGCCGCTTGTCCTCGCCGATCGGGGGGGCCGCGATTGGCCCTGAATGGCAGCGAGGGTCACAAAGGCTGCACAGATTTGTGCGTATGTATGTGCGTGCGTGCGTGCGTGCATGTGTGGCGTTACCTCATGTCTCCTCTTCCTCTGCGTCTCTCTGACAGGTGAGCAGCAAAGACGAGGATTTTCTGGATCTCTCCGTGGACGTGGAGCAGAACACGTCCATCACACACTGCCTCAGGTTATCACCGTGTTACTGTTACTCTACTGTTTATTTTTAAGTCGATGCGGGCCAGATGGAGTAACCTCTGTCGCCCCGCGTGGCGTCCTTTCCTCCGCAGGGACTTCAGCAACACAGAGACTCTGTGCAGCGAATACAAATACTACTGTGAGACGTGCTGCAGCAAGCAGGAGGCGCAGAAGCGGTAAGACCACCCTCAGTCGGGGTCTCACACGCCCAGGCCCACACAGCCGACCGCTCACAGCGCCCCCTATGCTTATATTGTTTTTAATTATTATTTGTAGGGCTGTCAAATGATTAATTTTTGCAATGGCGATTAATCGCAGTTAACAATGATTAATTGTTAACTGCGTTTGAATTGCATGTGTAAAATTCTGTTATTTTGCATTTAAAGGCAGTTTTAACCCCATAATGTGAAGTATTTATTACCAGAAATCGGCCAGAGGGGCCGACTAGGGGTTAGTAAAAGGGGCAAAGATGCTAACGCCGGGTTCACACCGGAAGCCTAAGTGCCCACGAAAGTCGCTTGCAGGGCTTCTGCTCTGCCGTTGTTTACTCCCATTCAGAGCTATTTTTTTCATCAAGATCAATTTCACATCGTCCATCCTGACTTGACAACAACTCTTCTCTGCCCCTCTCTCGCTCTTTACCTGTTTGTTTGTTTGTGTTCAGACACCCAAAACCCCACCCCCGCCCCGTAGCCAGCCCACTCTGTTGCTCTCTTTTGTGCGTGTTTGTTCGTTTTCATCTCTCTGGCACTCTGTTTTGATGCTGACAAATATAACGGACACAAATATGATCGCATTTGTCAATCGCAGTATTTTATTTTGAAAATTTACCAGATTTTCTTGTGTTTCTTTGAGTGACTTCCTGTCCAGCTTGACGCAGATCGCTCGCTTTCGCTTCCAGTGTGAACCCGGCCTTACGTTTGAAATGCGATTGGAAAAAATGAACGCGTTATGGATTGTATTTAATTAATGACGATTAATATGTTCACGCCGACAGCCCTAATTGTTTGATTGATTTTCTCCTCGGCAGGATGCGCGTCAAGAAGCTGCCCATGATCCTGGCGCTGCACCTGAAGAGGTTCAAGTACATGGAGCAGCTGCACCGCTACACCAAGCTCTCCTACCGGGTGGTGTTCCCGCTGGAACTACGGCTCTTCAACACGTCCGGGGACGCCGTCAACCTGGACCGCATGTACGACCTGGTGGCCGTGGTGGTGCACTGCGGCAGGTACGACACTCCAACAGCCGTGGTGTCGGCTTTAAAGCTTGACTCAGATGTGCTTCCTGACCCGAAGTAAAACCCACCGTCCAGCAAGGTTTATTAGGTCTTCAGCTCTGTGGTTGCATTTGGTTTGCTTTATTTCAGACATGCACTTTGCATGCACACACACACACACACACACACACACACACACACTGCTTGTTTGTAATCTGCTACAAGCAGCAGACTGCTATTCAAATATTTTTCAGCCTAGTTTCCGAGATCTTGCTGACATCAGTTGAAAAGCTTCTGTGAAACTGGCAGTAATTGAAAATATATATAAATATATATCTACACACACACACACACACACACACACGCACACACATTGCTTGCTGTTTTTCTGCCAGCTTAAAACCGCCTTTCACTTTGTGTTTGTGTCGCATGTAAAAACTCTTGAATGCTTAACAAAAGCAGCTCCTATCGCAGAGCTGACGCCTGCAGCTAAAGACAGAATGAGGTCCTCAGCGCCGAGGTGACAGAGTTGTTGTTTTTTTGTTGCGCTTATGTGTAATTGCACCTTGTCATGTTCAGCCGTGGACCCTGGTTTGGTATTTCAAGGCCCCTTATTACATCTATTTTTAAACTGTTTTTCATTCAGCGCTCCGCTGGATGAGTGGCACACAGTACTTTTATTAAGGACAGACTCTCCAGCCAACAGCATGTTTAGCCCGCTGTTTGCAGCCTCCTGCAAAAAATCTTAGCCTGCTGTGAACATCCGTGATCGGTTGGACCTTCAGTGTGGACATGAGCTGGGTGGTCTCAGAGGGCGGAGTCAGGGCCTTTTGGGGGTGAGGGTGGGTGTGGTCCCCAGCCAGTGAAATATTGCTGCCCTTTGTGACATCACAAAGGTTAATATGCAGAGCTTGGGTTTTTAGCTCAAGAATTGCTCCTTTTCTCTTTCTTGTATATATTTTAAACTGACAGTTTAAAGAAATAATTCCACCACTGTTTGATATTTGCTGACACTTTCTTGCTAAAACTTCAGTCAGTTTATTTTCATGTCTTGCCCGTCCCCCCAGAACTCATCAACTCCAGCTGGAATCAACCTGGACTCGGGCCTCTTCAAAATAATTGTTTGGCTTTAAATGCTGGGTTCTGTTATCGCAGACGGGCTCACTCATCGTTTTGCCAAAGCGCCTGGCCGGGGCTGCACTCACTGTTTGTCTCCGTGTTCTCAGCGGCCCAAACCGAGGACATTACATCACCATCGTGAAGAGCCACGGCTTCTGGCTGCTGTTTGACGATGACATCGTGGAGGTGCGTCACTCTCACTGTATCTCGCTGTCGGTGTGTGTGTGGGTCCGCCCTGCGCTCCTTCAACCCAGCCTGTCTGTCTGTGTGTGTCTTGGTGTGTGTGTGTGGTGCAGAAAATCGACGCCCAGGCCATCGAGGAGTTTTACGGCCTTACCTCAGACATCTCCAAGAACTCCGAGTCGGGATACATCCTCTTCTACCAGTCCAGGGACTGACCAGAGCCCATGGCAGGAGAAGACTGAACGGGATTCTTGTTGTTGCTTTGTTTTTTGTTTTTTTGAATAATCTGATCCCTGTCGTCTTCATCTTATGCTGCTCCTGTTTGTACGTGCCAATCCTTCCGTCTCCCCCGTCTTGCCTCTGTAGGTCCGTCCGTCTTTCTTTCTGTTTTTTGTTGTCGTTTGTCACCTGCGTCTGGACCGCACTTTAATGCCAAAACTCCAAATAGCCTGATAGAGACTAAACGAACCCCCACTCCCCCACCCGAACTCACTAAGCTGCACCTATAGCAGTATCTTGCAGAGTCCAATCTTTTCCACTGACTCTGGTGCTCTTGCGGTTGTTGTTTTTTGGTAATTTAGAACATCTTTAGTTTTCGCATTTATTTGTATATGGGATGTGGGTCTGCATCGCGACGTGCAGATATTCTCCGTCAGGTTGGTTGGGTGGATGAACAGGAAGTGAGGTGATGCCAGCGCGCCGTATCGCGCAGACTTTGTGCACCTGCAGCAGAAATCACCAACTGAAAAACGACCCACAGTCTCGATATGCCATTCTTCTCCTCCAGCTGCTGTGCAACTGCATGTCAGTCAGACTGAGACACTACACAGGAGTGGAAATCCCAGTGCAGGACCTCCCTCCAAATATCCCTGATTCTAGTCTGAATTTCCCTATCCTGATGAGGTGGGAACAAGCTATTTATTGACCCCCAGACATTTATCCTTCATCCTGCTGCTTCTCCTCTTCTTCTCTCAAGTCTCTTGCAGACGGCCAAGGTGCGTCTAATGCACTACCGGACATGGCATAAATGGCTCTCATGACCTCTTGTCAATTCACACGGACCAGTAAACTTAGAGAGGGTGCAGCGGAGAGGCCGGAACGATCCGTCTCTGGCAGCATGAGCGGTCCAAACGGTGCAATAAGAAGTAGGGGGAGAAAAGATCTGTTGTGGCGTTTCCCACGATGGTGAAGTGTATGTAACTGTCCGTAGGCGTGTTTTAGTTTGTTTGTTTAGTTTTGTTTTTAGCAGCTGCTCCCTTAGTTTAAAAAAAAAAAAAAAATCCCCAGCGCTCTTGAGTTTGCGCCTCCTGCCCCGTGCAGACTGCACACCACCCGCCCAGAGGTTCCGCTTTGAGCTTTTAATCGTCCAACTTTGTGTAAATTTGCATGATGTTAACCTTCATTTTTTCCAATACGATGGATTATATTTCCAGTACTGGCGGCGTAGCGGCCTCCTTGCCGTTTTTGTCTCTAGATTAAAAAAACTTGTGTAATTTGTGTGTCCGATGTAGCGCCGTTACGGTCCTCTAGTGGTGGAGTTGTTGAATTGTGGTTCCCCTTGCCCCCCCACACCCCACCGCCTTCAGACTCCCAGACTTCTTGTACGTTAGATGTTTGTTTTTTTCTGCCTCTGTAGGAGGAGGCGTGTCAGAGTCATCTCGTTGTAAATACATGGAAGGAAAAAAAAAGGTAGCGGTGGGTGGGCATGTCGGCTCAGGAGAGGCCGCATCCGCAGTGAAAACGGTCCGAAACGGTCAAGTAACACGTGCCAAAACTGGAGTCGACGCCGACATTGCAAAAGTCTTTTAACAGAACATTATTTTCTTTGAGAAAACGACAAAAAACAACTTGTACATATATGATATAGAAAAAAAAAACACTTCTGGAAATAGGAAAAATATTTTTTTAAAAGGGACGATCTTCAACTGTAAAGACGCTTGTTTAAGGCAAAGATTTTAGAATTAAAATGAAATTTAGACACTAATAAATTTACAATCACTGCGTTTTTTTTGTTTTGTTTGTTTTTTACACATAAGTGGACGTCTTGTCATCGTAGAGCTGTTGCCAGGGAGAAGTGAACCCGCCAAGGAATTACGAACTGGAGTGCCAGTCAGCGACTTCTCGGTCTCATGGAGAGAGATTTTTTGTTGTTGTATTTTTAAGGGAGAGTTCGCGCAATAATAGATATTTCACCCAATTACGACTCCCAATGTTGTGGATTTAGACTCTGGGAACCATTTCTAATCCGAGTAACCCTGCTGGAGTGTCAGTGATGGAAAAGAAATACAACCGAAGACGGTTGTGCCGTGTTTAAACCAAAGCGTCCACTGGTGGCGCTCACAGGAACAAAGCCTCATGTTTGGAGGCTGCACTTGAGATTTACCTAACAACGTTTTTACCGGGCAAACTGGACTTGTACTACTGCTGCGGTGTCTTCCACCACAGCAGCAGTGCAGTGGAGTCTTTTGTTTTTCTTGTACCGTTATTGTTTTGGTTTTTATGTTACAGCATTGTTACATGGAGTTCTTTATTTCTCTGTAGAACTCCTGAACAGTTACATGGATTAGAAAGGGTCACCCGCGTGCGTGCGTGCGTGCGTGTGTGCGTGTGTGCGTGCGTGCGTGCGTGCGTGCGTGCGTGCGTGCGTGCGCGCGTGCGTGCGCGTGTGCGCGTGTGCGTGTGTGTGTGTGTGTGTGTGTGTGTGTGTGTGTGTGCGGTAATTGGGTTGAAATGTGGGGTTTTGGCGTTCTGTCCCTTTATCGCACCGTGCTTCCATTGACACTTATGCATTGCCCTCGCCGCAAGGCTCAGATGTTGCACTTGGTCTTACTGTAACCCGTCAGGAAGGACATGGCCGGCCTGCCAGTGCGACGGGCGGAAGTGACGTCTGATTATTTGGCTGTAAACTGAAAGTGCACTTTATTTGTGATGAGTGATGAGCATTTCTTTTTCTTTTTTTTTCTTCTGTTCAATAAAATGACTATCAAATAAACTTTGAGTGTGTTGGGTTTTTTTTATTTGTTGGCTTAGGCTGGCATATCTTTCCATAGATTTTTTATTTTTTATTTTTTTAACGAATTACACCTTAATTTGTTCCTTTCAGATGATTTAGTGCTAAACTAGCTTGTCATTATTTTTCCACACACGGCTTAATCGGCGGTGCTGTGCATGATTTACGGGCTAAAAAGAAACCAGCTGGCTCATGAATCGTGTTCACAGTCAAGGAATGTGAATTAATCAAACTCTCATGTCCAGAATTCTTTGTCAAGCTTCAGCGTTCAACTCCAACAATGTTTTAAGTAAATACTTGGAGCAGAGTGTTTACCAGCACCGAAAATATCTTGTTTACACCTTTAAACGACTCCTGTTGAATCGTTTAAATGACTCATGTCATTGCTTAATAATGTCCACCAGAATGAGTATTTTTAGATTTTGCAAGATAATCATAAAAACAGAATAGGGTGGAGAGTCATGAGATCTGCTTTGTGTTTGAAGATTTAGACGATGAGACGGCGGTGAGAGCCAGCAGGGGGCCTCGGTTGCCACGCTGACCTCCTTGCTCAGTTTCTATGGAAAGACACTGGGTACAGTGTTTCTCAGAAAGTCTCCGTCTCCCACAGAGCGCTGAACTGAGGGACACAGAGAGAGAGAGAGAGTTTTCATTGACGATGACAGCCTTGTGGTTCGGAACACAGTTTCTTCCCAGAAATTGAACACAATGAAATGTGTCGGTTATATCAAGCTGACGGAAAGTCAACCAAAGGGAGACGACTTTGTAGCTTGTCAACGTCTTTGTGTGCGTGTGTTCGCATGATTTTGCAAAAAACGTCCTGACAAAGCGGCGACTCCTCTTCTATTCTGTCAACAACAAGGATTAAAAAAAAACCCTGAAAACTCATTTTATAAAGGATTTCTTGAATTGTATTTTTCCAAATTTAATAGACCAAGAGTGTCTGTCTGTCTGTCTGTCTATCCATCTATCTATCTATCTTGGTAGGCCGCTTGTTTCAGACCAGGAGGAGCGACATGAGAACACAGTAAAAGTTCTCAGGCTGTTTATACGACTGTTTGTAAAGTCCAGTTCCAGAGAAATGAGCGATACAAACTCCAAATAAAAAACACTTTAATGCTACTTCAGAGGCTATTTTTGGTAGTGTCACCTCCCAGCATGCCTCTGCAACTCACATGATCTATTTGGCCAATCAGAACCAATCTGGAGAACATCACATACACGAACGTCACACTGGGAGTAAACTCTTTTCTGGTGATTTTCTGGCCTTTATCATTTTTTTTTAAAAATGACTCAAAGACCATAACTGAAAAATCTACCATAGTAATATTGGCTATGAATCGCGTTTCAGGTCACAGTCAACCTGATGCTTTTGGGGCCCAAGGGATTATTTTGCTGCAGTACCTCAAGTGGCCACTGGGGAAAGAAAAATTGACATTCCGCCGTATTGTCAGTCCGGTATCTAGTTCTTGTGATACATCTATGGTGTGTGCATGTCCATAACAGGTTAGCGGAAGTGATAGAAAAGTCATGAGAAAGCATTTCTGAATTTATTTAATTGTTTGATTGGAAAATGTGCCATTCATATTCTTATGTCATTGTTCGTGTATGTGTACGTTGTGTCACTTCGCACGAGTAGTGAGCTAAAGTGAACTTGATAACCGATAGCCAACATGAGTGAATTGGAATGAGTTGCGTCTCCATTAGACAATGATAGAGACGCCATTCAGTGTAGCGATCGCTTGTAGAGTGCAGCTAGTTTCCAAGTGAGTGTCAGTTTTACAGATCACACATAATTAAACGAGTTAAAACAACACATGCACTACTGGATACTCGACTTTCTGTCCTAGTGTGCAACATAAGATGTACATTCATTCTCAAAGAGGGGGGTGAGATCAAAGCGGCCGTGTCTAGTGGCCTCAGCACTGTTTTCTCTCCATTTTTGTTTTTTTTCTCATGCTCTAAATACCATTAAGTGATTCCGGGATGCGGCAACACTGCTGCCCGCCGCTCCCTCAGGGGACGATGGGTCAAATGCGGAGGACAAATTTTGCATCCTTCGGGATGTGACACTCACTGGGACTTTAACTTTAACTTTAAGTAGACACAAGTCCAATCAGCAGGGCCTTTCATCCCAGCAGAATTTGGTAAACCAACATGCGTAAAATTCCACTGCATTCTGTCCTTGGATTACTTCTCACTTATCATGTGACGTTCACTTCCCCGGGGTTTTTTTTTGTCTACTTCGAAGCATGTGGATGGTCCGACAAAGCTTCAGTTTTAGCAGCAGGCTCTTAACAGAAGGCTAAGTGCTGACGATCCCTGTGAGTGCAAACTGCACTGTCGGTATTGATCCTGTGTTGCAATGCAATGGTCAGCCAGAGAAGAGGTTGCTGTGCTGAGGGTCTGATTCACCGGCCGGGTGAGTCGGTGCACTTCCTTTGCTCGCGTTGGTTTCCTCTGTGACAACAGATGTGATGAAAGTGTTAGATAAGACAGAGACGTTACAAACGTTGTGTCTTCTCGTGGTGCAGAGAATGAGTCAGCGCTTCAGGCGACGGTGGGTCTGTGTGAGTGGACGTTTACAGGTGATGTTTCCTTCAGGCAGTCGGCCGGCTCGCTGCAACACGCACGTCTCTCTGCGCGGCACATACAAGGATTTCCTGTCAACTGTTATATTGTGAGCCCGTACCTTATGTCTTCAAGGGAGTTATTTCTACCTGTCTGTATACAATCTTGTGGACAATAATTTAACCAGGGCAGGAATGAATGTGCCTTTTATTAGGGGTGAACGTCTCTACCTCTTTAAGGAACAAAAGGCCTGAACAAAAACCATTCATTTGATTCCAATAGCATGAAGCTAAACTTTTACTTACTTCTGTACTGTACTTGGAATTTTTTACGTTTTATATTTAATTACCCTTCACTGTACATGATAATTGAACAGGTGCTTATTTGTTTGCAGTATTCTCTCCTACTATTACAGGCAACTAAATATCACACACTGACCCTTCAAATCATTTGGGGTGGGTTGTTTCTTCCATGCACAGTAATGATTTCCTTTAGAGTTTACCACATTCTTTTTTTTCTACAGACGAGACACAAGGACACATACAGACACAAGTACACGCACACACGCAAACACACACAACGTACTGCTTCACAATGAGGCAGAACAGAAGGAAATGTGATGTGTTATGAAAACGTCCAGCTTTTCAGCACCACAGTCTCGCCAGACAGACAAAACCAGATTAGATGAGACAAGCACCTGGACCAGCTGGTGTAACTATTACACATCTGTGCAATTCTGTCCACACAGGACAAACATTAGAAAGTCTATATTTTTCATTTTAAAAATCTGTATTCACGGTGTATCATAGATTATACTGAACACGTGCTGAGTGACACATGCTTCCTTAAGGCAGCTGATGGTCTAATTAGCTCTCACTAATTAAATTCTGTGTCCCAGTAGCAGAAAGATGGCGTTGACACAGCTTGATCGCCTCTCCCACTCACCACTTCCTGTTACCTTCACGACGCTGACAAATCAAATCAGTGGCGGCCTCTCGTCACAGACCGCTGGCGGTCTGAGTCAGGAGTGGTGACGGCCGTTTTGGTCGGAAGGATCCTCCGCTGCACCTCCTTCACCTCCGAGGGATTTCCCTTTTCTGTTTTTTTCTTTTTGTGCATCGCTCTGAGAAAATATGGATCTTTTCAGGCCTGTTTGGGGACTGATGAAGGGGCAAAACAAGGGGGCAGATAGTAGAATTCCTGAAGGCCTCTGTGCAGTCGGTTGGTTTAGGGGCCCCAGACGTCTTGCACATATTTTCCAGCTGAAAAATGTTTGTATAGCCAGTACAATTGGCAGCTTTCCGTTAGGGAAGAGATTAACCGATTGATGGAGAAGTGCTCATTGTCCTCCAGCCCAAGAGAGACACGGGCCAGTTACATAAAGAAAAGTAAAAAATAAATAAATTAATAAATTAAAGAAAAGTGAAAGTTAATGAAAACCCGGGTGGCGTTTGGGGTGTTTTGTTGTCATTTAATAGCTTTGCAAAACAAACAAAAACATGTCGATTCTCACACAATGTTGTGCAAAAATATGTAAGAAATCAATATAAATGGGAAACAAAATAGTCAAAGACGAATTTTAAGGACTTATTCAATTTTGCCATTATAGGACTGGTTGTATATCTCTGCTATGTAAGTGGTTGGTTTGTAATAGGACATTTGTACTACATGTAGATCTATTGAGGCAAGCCCGGATCATGAACCGGGCCGTCTGGGCCTCGGTCCGGGGGCCTTGAGCTCTCAGGGGCCTCCGGGCTCAGGTGTAGGTACAGAATTAGTCCGGGTGCAGAATCGTACAGCAACTCCATTGGGACAAACCTCTACATCGCGGTTGAACGTGATATATGGATAGATCGCGGTACAGTTATGTCCTAATAGAGTTGCCGTATGTGACGTAATTGGCAGTCGTCTATGTGACGTAACTGGCAGTCGCCTCTGTCCGGTGGGCGAATGCCAACGACGTCACATACGGCAACTCTATTAGGACAAACTACATCGGTTGATTAAGCTTTTTTTTCTGTCAATCCCTGGTGTATTTACGGTACTTTGTATTAATGCTGTATACACGAAATTCTCTGTCTCTCTCTGTCTCTCCCTCTCTCTCTCTCTCTCGCTCTCTCTCCCTCCCTCTCTCTCTCTCTCTATATGTATAGATATACATACAAGGTAAATCAAAATACAGTTACAAATGTATGTATTCAACACACACTATCTATCTATCTATCTATCTATCTATAAGGCGTTCTTCCAACTTGTAATGTTGTAATGTGGGAAAACATGAATACTAGTATATTCTTTAATTTTCCAAACAAATAAATCAGGTGGTGTTTGGGGGGGCCTCACCAAGAGTCTGGCCCAGGGGCCTCTGTATTCTTAATCCAGCCCTGATTGAGGTGACTGCCCCGAGTCCTTTCGCAGCTGCGTTTATTTTGCATGGACGTGAATGTAAATGATCTGCCGCCATCTAGTGGACAAAATGCCGAAATAATAATAATAATAATAATAATAATAATAATAATAATAATAATAATAATAAAAGACTATGCTAGAGTTTTGTACATTAACACTGTGGGTTTTCTATGGTTTTCACAACAAGTGTTCTAGTGACAATAAGAGATTTCTTGTTGGAATCGCTCAGATTTTTCTGTTCTGTCTCTGACGCCTCCTTTTATTGTCTTCTCAGTCTACAGGGAGCAAGTTGTTCTCTCCGCCTCTCTCACAATGACAGTTTCACCTCCTCACACCTGTTCCTAGGAGACGGACAGACGACAGACACACGGGAGGGCATCAGTCAGTGTAAGTGAAGCAGTTCTTTTTCTGCAGCCTCCCTGCGAACCGTAGCCACAAGAAAGTTTTGCAAGCTGTAGTAGCAGCAGCAGCAGCAGCAGCAGCAGCAGCAGCAGCAGCAGCAGCAGCATTTATTTCCCCTCAATCCTCCAGCGAGAGAGAGACAGGGAGAGAGGGGGGGAGGGTGTTCAGCACCCGGAGCCTGAGGTCGGTGCCAGGTTCGATCAGGCTCTCGTGCCGTGAAAATATGAAATCCAGAGCCGGTATAAAACAAGCCCCAGCAGTGCAATAACCTCTTCTCAGCTCACACCTGCGTCCGCAGCCCTCTGCTCTGCCAGCGCCGCTCTCCGCTGTGGAAGCATGGCTGTTATTCGCATTAATCACATCATCATCATCATCATCATCATCATCGTACACATGTGTTTTCACACAAAGTTTCTTCTCTATTTTTTATTATTTATTTTTTTTTGAAGAAAAAAGGATTCCAACATCCGGGCGGGGCCACTTCCTGACGACAAGCAGGAGTTGAGCGCAGTGCAGGTCCTGGCAGGGCTGAGTGTGTAATTACAGCACAGACGGTAGACTCAGGCCTCGGCGGCTGAGAGCGAGAGTGAGATTCCTCAATCCTGAAGTGTAAACACGTCGGTCTTTGCTCCTAAACAGCGGTAGAAAATAACCTTGACAACTTCAAGTCAATCTTTCCTTTTCTTGGAAGAAAAGGAAGAGTAAAGGTCTTGAAAGTCTCAGGGGCTTGAAAAAAAAAAAAGAGCTTTAGTGGAACACCCTGAGCTGGATTACCTCAGCCTGGGCACAGTCTTAATGTGGCAGTGCTTTTTTTTCCTTCTTTTTTTTTTTAATCGTGAAAGGCAGGTCGCATGATTAGCTGGTGAGGTCTTGTCTACCTGTGCTGATTTCATGTGGAAAGTATGACTGTGTGGGCAAAACCCAGGGGCTTTTATTGCACCTCGGTCTTTTATATCGAGGCGTTTCATCTCCCGGCAGCGCCGTCAGTTCGTTAACGCCACACTCCACAGCTGTGCAAAGGCTGAAATCAAGTCGTTTGCGTCGCAAAAAATAACAGGCCTGTTGTAGATGTGTGGGAAAGAGCAAAGAGTCTGGACGGAAGATGGTGCACGCTTGGGAAAAACAAGAGTCCAAAAGTTTAGGGTCGTATTTCTTAATTTTGAGCTGACGGTGTGAGAGAGAGGGAGAGAGAGAGAGAGAGAGGGAGGGAGAGAGAGAGAGAGAGAGAGGAAGTGTCTCTCAGCTCTGTGGACGTGTGATCTCACTCTGCAGCTGAGGGGGAGGTCAGCCTGTCTTCTGCTCCTCAGCACCCATCAGAGCTGCTTGGTGCCCTCAGCCTGATGCTTTTGACCTCACACACTCTCATTTCTGCTGAGGAGGCGGTCCCAGCGGGGAGTCCCGTCCAGGGCGGGGTCAGCGGGTCCGTGTGCATTCACCGTCAACCCTGCACAACAGTTGCAGTGAGTTGAGTGCTCCTCTATCCTCCCCTCCATCATCCAGTCCTCCCCGCGGTCATAAATCGTGACGTGTTTCCCCTCGTGCAAAAAACCTGCATCCTGCTCCGTCCCAGATGTGTTTGATGGTCTCGCGTGCACGTGGACTCATTTTATTCATTTGTTTGTTTTTGGACATCTCAAGATAAACACTGGCTGGATGTCACTTTCTCTCAGCCTTTGGTTTCATAACTCTCCCATTCCCTTGCGGAACCCCTGCGAGGGTTTCCGTTTGGTGGGTGTGCCGCAGGGATGGTGGCTGGTGGAAGGTCGTGGGGGGGCTCATCAGGCTCCAGAATGCAGGCCTTTGCCAGCAGTGAACAGCCCAGAGTGAAAATCACACAGTCCAGAGGCGACAAGTCAGACTGCTTCGCGTTAAAATGGAAAAGTTTGCAGCTCAGATTTGCCTCCTCGACCTCCATTACGGGGTGAAACATCCCACCGTTAGCCGACTGCCGAGAGATTCCCCAATCTGCTCGCACCCTGTCATCGCAGGTTAGGTCGCAGTTATGTTATTTTTCTCCCTCGTCACGGCGGAATCTGGACTTGGAGGCTCCGTTTTCCCTCCCCGGCTGTCAAATAAAAACACCGTTGTCCGCCGTTACCGTCTGAGGAGACGCAGTCATTCGCAGCCTCCTCTTTCATCCCCATCCATCCCCAGACTGGAGGGCTCACTCTGACCATGACCCCCACTGACCACAGCACACCTAAGTAAATAAATCCGCTCCCGTCATCCCCAAGACGACTGAGCTGAGACAGGCTCTGCGGGCGCTGTCCCTGTTACATAACAGTAGCAGGAGCTGGAGAAGGTCCCAGGAGCCGCTTGACTGTTTGGTTCTGTTCTGTGGCTCTGAACAACAGACAGGAAGATCATTGTGCAGGAATGTTCCGAGAAGGAAGAGCAGTGGTTTCCTCTTCCAGCTGCCTTATTATACCATTTCTAGATCCTCTGTCGGATCACAGACTCTAATGGAGCAGATTTATACAGCATTGTCCATGAAGCTCCAGATTACAGCATATTTAGCCCCCTGTTTACAGCCTCCACGTGTTTGGATGGGGGCAAGAACAAGGTGGTACAAGAGGGCAGAGCTTACACCTGACTGGGCGTAACCTGGAAGAAGACTCAGTCCCCTTTGTGACATCACAGAGGGCCAGTTCACAGCCAAGATATTGCAAGATTATCCTTAGTCGAGCAAGCCGATCGCTACCATCTCCTTCTCAGTTCAGTCTTCATTCTCACTTTATATTCTCTGAACATGTGTGTTTGTGTCTCAGGTCACACCTTGGGCATCGTAACCATGACATGATTCCTGTTTGATTATTTCACACAGCCACATTTTGTGAAGTGGTCCGAGAGCAAATCCTGAGATTGCGCTTGAAGACACTGAGGTCAGAGACGCCCGGCAGCAGAGCTCAGTTTCTGCTCTGCAGCACAAACGCCTGATTTGAGATATGAGCCGGGGTTCAGGAGAGCAGACAGCATCAGTGGTCGACCCGGCAGGGCTGGACCAGGCGAGCCCCGGAGGCACAGAGACCTCATTAGAGCTGAGGAAACTAAAACAAAACACGAAGGCATCTCGACTGGGATGCTGCTGCTGTTGTTGCAGGGATCCCCCAAGGCCTGCTTTGTTCAGCTGGCAGCAAGCTGGTGCACAAACTCATGTGGTTGACAGTGCAGCTAGAATGGAATCCGACAATGGAATCTGACATGTCGACATACTTAGGATAAAAACAAAAAAAGTCTTGTTTTGCTGTTTTGTTTTCCAAACTGAGGCGCAGAGCCCTAAACTGTAGAGTTTACAGCGTTTAACTGCAGCAGTCTGTCGAAATAGAGTGGCAGTGCCATCTAGTGTTAAAATAGAGTGACTGTGATGCAGGTCCCATTAGGTTGGGGACATTTTTAAGACACAAAAAAATAAAAGCGCACAATTTCCATGTCAAACAAATGTAAATTAATTTGATAAAAGTATTTTTGTTTATTCCAAATGTACATGGGGAGATACAGAGCCATTAAAACCACACAAATCAAATTTCTACCAAGATAAAACTGAGTTAACAGCACCAACTGTAAATCTGTTTAGTGTAACACATTCATTTGAAAAGAAAAAATATTAGTACTACATATGTAACATAAATTTTAATATTTAGCATACAAGACATGATGAGTCAATGCTTAAAAAAACATATTTAAAATGAAACTCAATCATCAGCTACAATATGTATATCCACTTGATTCAATACAGATATTTTATTTTTAAAAGTGAAAACTTCCATGTCATGTTTGGAACCTCAACCTTCTCTTAAAGGCAAACATAAACCCTGAAGACAATGTTAGCACTGGTAGCGGCACCGTTTTTCTGTCTGTCCTGCATTACACACACAAACATCTGCTTGTTTGACATAGATAGCGCCAAAGTGTTAGAACCGCTCCAGCTATAAAAGATGAGGTAAATGTAAACACGTCCGTAACAGCTCAACATCGTAATGTTTGTCAACACATGTGGTTGTTACGTCAGTGTGGCAATGTTGCGGCATCAACAAGGCCGTGAGGTAGTCCCATAGAGCACTAAACTGGTACCAATACTATTTACTACAACTATGTACTTATTTATTGTAATTAAAAAGTACATTTAGCTGCTGGACAATATCTTTTGAACTTTTACATATTTTCAGTACCACGTGCTCTCCGGGTGACCTCGAAACTGACCTTTTGGTCAAGGCAACTGAGTAACTTCAGGGACAGGGATGCTGTAGTCTGCAGCTCCCCCCACTGGCAGAGGGCTGCAGCTGCAAAAGCAACACTGGCTCACTGAGTTAGTCAATAGTGTTGAACATTTTAGAGCGTTAGTTTCCCACTGCAGTTTTTTTTAGCTTTGTGATGTAAAATTTGTGTAAATAAAAATGGTTACAGCATCACGTGACATAACAGGCCCTCAAATGTATACTGTTAATTTTTCAATTGACATTATAGAGGTGAGCTATAGTGCGTCATTGAATCGAGCACTCTGTTCCGGGCTCTGAATGACTTCCAGCTGCATGGTGGTGACATCATTAGTGAGACACCCTGAACTTTATTTCACGGACAACGTGTGGACGGAGGGGGACTGGCGGACTTCACAGCCAGCTTGTGGAGAGACGCTCAGGAGACAGACTTCTTCTGCTGTTATATGCCTGAAAACAGATGAAAATGATAATTTTATTGGAGAGGATGGCAAGGGGTAAATCCACTAAAAGGCACATCAGATACATATACATACCCTTATTGCCAGGCGTGTGCAGAGTGAAGAGAATGATAATGATTTGAAGCATGATTTCAAGTTTACAGATTTTTTTTTCTCCCACCCCCGGAAAAAAAAAAAAAGTATTTGGCCCACTTTGTGACTCCCTTTGTGTCCCTGTGGTAAAAGTGGGACCAACTAAAAACTTACTAGACTGCGTGCGGGGCTGAGGGAGCGGGAGCGACCCGGGCTGGCACTCCTTCTGCGACTTCTGCTCCACTGCAAAGGCAGAGACAGCGGCGTGAGCGTCTGAACCTGCATTCAAGCCCCTTGCTCTGATCTCTAGCGTCTCCTCGAGAATTCCTTCCTCAGTACCAGCGAACTCCTTTTGGTCACGGCCTCCCCTTTGGTCACGATGTCGCCACCTCCCATCAAGGCGGGCCACACGTGGTACATCACTAGTGGGGCCGTGAACTCTGAGTCGTAGCTGCGGCGGTACCTGTCATACAAAGTGCATGACGGGGTCAGTGTTGTCTTTTCATTATTTCAGAGGAGAGGGCGACATCTGCTGGTGGAGATGTCAAACAGTTCAGAGCCTGTCGGTCTTCTACGAGGATTAGGACCCCAAGAAGAGAAAAAATATTACAGATTTTTTATTCAAGTCTTCATTTCGAGTTTTAAGTTGAAGTTCCGTGAATAAAATCAAAATTTCATGGGAAAAAAAAGTCGACGTAAAAAAAGACAAAATTTCGTGAATAAAGTTGACGTTAAAAAGGAGAAATTTCACGAATAAAGTAGAAATTTCATGAATAAACTCCACGCAAATAAAGTGGAAATTGTCGAGTGGACTGGATGGATGGTGGATTAACTCAGTTACCCACAGTTAAAAGTAAACTGCCGTAAACAGGTGTATCCCACAAGGTTCACCCACCGCAATCAGGAAAGTGGCGAAAACAGAAGTTCTCCACTCGATTTGGGCGCAAAGCCTTTCAACTTTATTCTCGACATTTTTGGCTTACTTCACATTGACATTGATTGCAAATTTTCGATTTTATTCACCAAATTATTTTTTTTTAAGTCAACTTTTTTTCTCGAAATGTTGACTTTAATCTCGAAATTTTCCATCTTAATTTTTTTCTCTTCTTGTGGCCCTAATCCTCCTCCGTAGTCTTCTCTCTATCATAAGGCATCAAAACCAACTAGATGAGCAGGACAAAAAAAAAAATCCTTTGTAAACACCGAAATTCTGCAGCCTCTTTACAGAATCGGAATGCTTTGCAAGTCAAAGGACTAACTTGGCGTCGCTGTAGAGCTCTCCATCACTAGCAAAAGCCAGGTCCAGCGGGGGGTCCAGCGTCTGCATGGCGAAGGCCACCTTGCACACCTCCCTGATTAGACCACTGATGAGGACAAAGTCCACCTCAGGTGGGAATGAGATGCGCGGGTTCACGTTCATGGTACTGATCACATCCTGAGGAGGTGGAACACAGGATGTGATCAGCGTTTCTTTCAGCAAAGAGACCCTACAATGCGTTAAAAGAAAGTAGTGTCACATACATTGACGCTGGCCTGGACGTCGTACAGATCCTGGTTCCGGACGATGTAGTCCACGGCTGCATCCTCCAGACTCTCTGGGCCGTAGTGAGACGGAGACAAGGTCTTTCTCACGCGCAGTTTGAATTGGCGGTAGGCCAGTTTTGCCGCTTGGAAACATTCCTAAAGCAGAGTGCCGTGAAATAGTCAGTCATACACCAGCTAGCCGGAGGAAATCCTGGCTGAATCAAGGAAACAACATCCTGCTAAAATACTCTGAAGATGATCTGCTCATCCCAACAGGTCGCTCTGAAGCAAATCCTACCATGACAGCGACAAAGATGATTCTCTGGACCATCTCCAGGTCAGTGATGTATCGTCTCAGAAGCGATTGGGCTTCCAGACGGACCACGGCGTACAGGTCGTTGAAGCGGGATATGAGGCGTGCGTGGCGGGAGGAGTTGGTGAACTGAGCTCTGGTGGGGGACTCGCCCCTCTTGGGGCTGGTGGAGCGGCTGAGTCTGGACATGGGACTGGATGAGCGGCTGAGCCTGGATATGGGACTGGATGAGCGGCTCCTGCCTAACCTGGGAGGGGAAAACACTTATAAACCACGACAGGTTTTCCTGCCAGAAAATGCCAGCATCTGGTCAGGGCATGCAGGCGTTTACCTCTGCTGCAGCATGGCCTTCTCCGTGCTCAGGTAGGTCACCTCCTCCCTCAGCAAGCAAACCTGTCGCTCGTAGTCGTCGATAGTGTCCAGCTTCCTCTTGTAAATGTCCAGCTGCTCGTGCGCTGATCGCAAACTGAAACACAATCAGTTTTGCGTCAACAAGAAAACTAGAATAAGAGCATGGTGGCAGCGTGACGGTGCATCACCCACTCTTCTCTCAGCTGCAAGATTTCATCTTCTGCAGAGTGCAGAGTGGTTACTGATTTGCTTTTGGTGTCATTCAGTTCCCTCTGAGCATCAGTCAACCTGTTCAGGAAAGGTTTGCATACATGTTGTCTCATCACATCATTGTCATCATTGCATGTCCAGGATTTTCTGAGTTAATCCCATGTCGTTGCAGTCATGCATCTGCTTCTCAGGCCTTACAGGGCTCAGACTCACTCTGTTCTGACAGCTTCCAACTGCAGGCGAGTGGAGCACAGTTCACTGTCCAACTTGTGCATTTCACTGTCATGGGAGACAGAGAGATCCCTGATCCTTCTGTCTTTTTCTGCAGAATCCTGATGACAACAAAAACTGCTGCTCAATATGCCTTCAACACAACGTTGGAGCATAGTGTATTCTTTTCTTTTTTTTGTTTTATCGTTGAAGCACAGTAAGCAATGTCACCTGGATAAGCTGTAGACTGGTATCATCAGTGACAGAGGGCCTCGCCATTGAGAAGCAGGTTCCAAGCCAGGGCAGCAGGCGCATTTTGAGGGTGTCCACTCCGGCATAATGTCCCCCTGAGTGTGCGTCCAACAAGTGATTACAATCTGAACAACTTGGAGCTTCGTAAGTGAAATCAAATACTGCATACTGCAAACAACAAACATCCATTTACCTTCAGCAGCTGTAATGTTGAGGATGGAGAAGAGCTGGCCCTGGATCTTGGCAGTTAATTCAATAAGCTCACAGCATCGATTTAGATTCTGGTCACAGGATATGACCTAGAGGATATGTTTGCCACATTTATTCAGTTAAAGCAGATGCATTTTGTGTAAAATCTTGTGCTCTCTACTGAATTTCTATTCCAAACACTATGTACATATATATATATATATATATATATATATATATATATATATATATATATATATATATATATATATACATATATATATATATACATATATACATATATATATATACATATATACATATATACATATATATATATATATATATATATATATATATATATACATATATACATATATATATATATATATATATATATATATATATGTATATATATATATATATACATATATATATATATATATGTATATATATATATATATATATATATATATATATATATATATATATATATATATACATATATATATATATATATATATATATATATATATATATATATATATATATATACACATATATTATTTTTATTTTATTTTATTTTTTAATAAAAAATGGACCTCCAAATGAAAAGCAACTCGTTTTTGAGCTTTTAAAATACCCCTTTATTGGTTTGGCGTTCACTTCCGGTCCACCGGCTCAAACGCGGAGGTTTCAAGAAGGGAACTATCCGAAGTTGGTCTTTGTGCACAGTAACCATAGAGACGAGTGCCTCTATAGCCAAACTACAGTCTCTCGTCTGAGGTCTGTTATTGCTTCACCGTAGTTTTCTGACACGTTTCAAATTATGAAAAGTCAAAATCAAGCGTGACTGTCCCATTAACATTTCTCGATAAAAAAAATAAAAAAAAAAAAAATAAAAAATAAAAAGGGAAGCTCACTGGTGAACAAAGCAACAAAAGTCTCAAACGCACCGACTAACTCACAGAAAGTTTTGCTAGACTTCAACTAAACGTAAATGTAGCCCAAACTAGTCGGTCATTTTTTAAGAAAGAAAACAAAACAGAAATCGTGTAACAGATAGCAAAGTTTGGCCGAGGCCACCAGTGAAGTGCCGTGGTCAGATTTAGGTCGCTCATTATTACTTATTCATGAACTTACATGGTATTCTCTGTGCCAGCTCTCGAGCTTGTCCTGCAACACCCTGAAAGAAGATGTGTTGGTGAGCCTCCTCAAAGTTTCCGCCATGTCCGCCCAACAGCAGCCTGTGTGTAACGGCTTCAGGTGGACAATGACCGCAGGTGTTCCCCCCTCCGAGTGGAAATTCCTGTAGGGCAGCTGCTCGCTTTCTCTCCTCCTGCGACACCGGTGCCAGGCAGCGCTTTCGTTGTGGTAACCGAAGCGACGATGGGAGAGGGTCCGACCCCTGGCCCGCGCAGCTTCTATTCGACTGGAGAGTAAAATACTAAACCGACGGCTCGTTCTTCCTGTCGCTCCTCTGCAGCTCGTGTCCTCATTGTAATCCAAACTGTCAGGCGACACCGGAGTAAAGTGGCTCAGTGACACAGATATTGTGACGATGAGTCCGTGTGCGAGCGAGAAGTGCTGGATCAAATCCTATTATGATAAAGCATTAGGCCGGATCGTGACAACAAGCGTTGCAAGTGCGGGGAATCTTTCTGACGACTGTAACGTTTGAAGAAAAGGGAAAATAAAAATCAAATGGACAAAGTTACCGGGTCTGATTTTAAATTGATAAATTGGAATCCAAAACTCGATCAAAATAGAACATTGCTGGTTTGGGGATTCTGCATTCTTTAATACATAATGTATTATTCCAAAACGATCAAAATATAGATTAAAGACAGCGAAACTGGGGGGGGCGTGGTCACATTATTATCATCGATATTTCGCTACAACAAAAAACAATTTAGGCGACATGAACCCAAAACCATATAAGTGTTTTTGTTTTGTTTTTAACTATAAAAACTCCTGTCTGCATTTCTTTTTATTTTATTTTATTCTTATTTTTATTTTTTTACATTAAGCGCTTAGATTGCCATTAATTATAAAGTAGGATTCCAGTGTTGTGAGTGGGTTGACAGGCTCCATATGGAAAACATGAATGGACTCTATTTTGGGCTCCTGCTATGATTGGCCGGTTGCGCTCGGAATGGACCATTCCTGCGTAAGGTATTCTTAGAGGAGGCGCCTGTAAACAATAAATACAATAGTGTCTATAATTTGTTTCCGTTAACGTTAAAACATTTTTATATTTCCAAATTCGACACGAAGACGTGGTCGAAATAATTATTTAGTTAATCGTGACTCGCTTATCGTTCTGGCTCCTCGACCGAAAAGCGTGGTACGGTCCAGGTCCCCCCGCCAGCTGGAGAGGGAGGGTCAACATGGCGTCGGAGCAGGTCCGTTTATTGTAAATATTTGCTGCTAATTTTGCATTTTACGCCACTGTTTACTCGGATTTTTTATTTTTTTTTGTCGAAAGTCAAATTATAAACACGCCTCAACAGCCCGAGCGTCTCAAATTGAGACGTTGTGCCGTTTGCCGTTCGTCCTTCGATACCAGCTCGGTGATAGGTGCCACCACCACGAGCCTGCGATGCGTTTTTTTTTCTTTCTTTTTTTTTTTTTCCTGCTCGTTTATGTCAAAACAAGTCATTTTACTTCGAGCTCGGAAGCTCGCGGCTGCGGCGTTTCTCCAGCGACCATGTGTGGTTTTGCTGCGTTCAAAACAATACTTCGCTGTGATAATGTGCCCGTGGAGTTTATTTCTGCTCGGCCGTGGTTTATTTATAGCTCTGAGCACAGACTGGCAGTCGCGGGGAATTTAACTGAGATGCATTCCAGTGCAGAGGGGCGTTGCGTATGCAACACGGACAGAAACGCGTCTTCGTCTCGCCCGTATTTCTTTGAACAAAACGGTGCGAGTTTTCTTGTTACGTATTCAGACGGTGAATCAAGCAGCGCCGCTTTTAGACGTTGACGATAGGGTTGCCAGGTTTGGGGTGACGCCAAGATTCAAAGGCGATAACTGATTTTCAGGAACTGGAGTGTGCTGTTGCATGTATATGTTGTATCCAATTTAGCAGGTACTTATCCACCGATATATAGGTACGGGTTTTTTGTTTTGGTTGTTTGTTTGTTTGTTTGTTTTTTTACATTCAGTGTTACTGATTATGGCTTCTACCAGTAGAGTTAATATTTTGAGTTCTGTGTCGTGTATCTATATATGCATTTTACACGTGCTTTGTGATTCTTTGTTTTTTTTTTTTTTTTTTAAACTCATTTAGCTGTTTGACAGTGATCCCATCAACGTAAAAAACAAACAAACAAACAAACAAACAAAAAAACAACAATCTAGTTGTCCTCAGATTTGTTGGACCTTTGCTGTTGTGAAACAGAAACAAATGTTATTGTAAACCCCGAAAGATAAAGCACTACAATTGCAAATGTGTATTCTAAACACCCTGTGTATGAATATTCATGGCCACTGCCTGTGTTGAGTTCCAACAAGGCAGTCATACTTACTGTTGTAATTGCTGGTTAGTGTGTTTTTTGGACCTGGTGACAGCAGTGTAAGCAACACATGTATCAGACAGTGGCTGAGTACAACTGACTATGTTGCTGCTGTGACAATTTAATAATTTCTAATCTATGTGAAGAGAAATAGTTTTATTTGTGTCACTCTTCAATCTTGGTTTCCTTGTTGTGCTCCCGGTGGCAAAGAGGGAACCTGTAACTAACGGACCTCTTCCAACCCCCGCTGCCTTTCAGGAGAGTTCCAACGGGCCTGTGAAGAAGTCCATGCGAGAGAAGGCCATCGAAAGGCGCATCATCAACAAGGAGCACAACAGTAATTTCAAAGCCGGCTACGTGCCCATCGAGGAGGAGCGTCTTCACAAGACGGGGTTGAGGGGACGCAAGGGGAACATCGCCGTCTGCGTGGTCGTCCTGCTGTTCCTGCTCGCCTTAATCAACCTTATTGTGAGTCCGCGTCCTTTGACCAGTCACGTCCCCCTTTCCGTCCTTCTGTCTCGTCTTCACATTGACTCAGAAACTCTGCCGTCCCACAGATAACCCTGGTAATATGGACTGTGATCCGTATCGGCCCTAACGGCTGCGACAGTATGGAGTTCCATGAGAGCGGCCTGCTGCGCTTCAAGCAGAAGGCCGATATGGGAATCGTTCACCCGCTGCACAAAAGCACGGTCGGCGGGCGCAAAGACCAAGACTTGGTGCTTGTTGGAAACAATAATCCGGTGAGAAATACAAAATGAATTAATAAATACAGACACACAATAATTGGCATGAGAAAAAAATGAAAAAAATATAAATGCTTTTAAAACAGCATTTTTTTTTATTTTATTACTGATTACCTTGTATTGAAAGCAGCATTTGACCAATCGCTACGCTTGTGCACATTTTAATATATTTTTTCACCCTTATACTTGGTTTCAGGTTGTATTCCAACAAGGCACCACTAAGTTGAGCGTGGAGAAGGACAAGACCTCGGTGGTCAGCGACGTTGGCATTTCTTTCACCGACCCGCGCACACAGTCCACCTTCTTCAGCACAGACTTTGAAAACCACGAGTTCCACTTGCCCAAAGGAGTCAAAGTCCTCAGCGTCAAAAAGGCCTCCACGGAGCGGGTGCGTGTGCGTGTGCGTGTGCGTGTGCGTGTGCAAGACTCGACAGTCGCAACAGGAAATAACTGCTTTCTAGTGCAATGTCGGTGTGTCAGAAGCGATGTCGGCCACAACGCAAGCGCCTGTTTTTAAAGACGTGGAGATCAGAAGTGAACCTTTTGAACTGCGCCTTCTTTCAGATCACCAGCAGCGCAGCGTCCGACCTGAACATCAAAGGAGACGGCAAGGCCATCATCCGCGGGAATGAGGGCGTCAACATCATGGGCCGCACCGTGGAGTTCAAAATGGGCGGAGGCATTGAGCTCAGGGCTGTGAGTGCGCTGCGCCGAACAAAAGGGTTTTGTCTTCAGCGCAAGTTGCGCAAAAGCGTTTGCCAACCCAGTTAATAAGCTATGAAAAATGTATTATAAGTCTGTTTTTCCTCGGCTCTGTGCAGGAGAACAGCATAATCCTCAACGGCTCGGTGATGTTCAACACCACACGTATCCCCAACTCGGCAGGGGACGTATACTTCAACGAGGGCCACGAGCGCTACAAGCTCTGCATGTGTGCGGACGGGACGCTGTTCCGGGTGCAGGTGAAATACCCCAACATGGGCTGCCAGACCTCAGACAACCCCTGTGGGAAAGTTCACTAGGACATTTGACTGGATCCAGTCCCCAGAGCTGCCAACAGTCCTGCACTGATGTTGAGATTACAAATTTCAATATGTACAGTATTCAGAAGACGGAGGGTGTCAACGGTATCTTAATTGTCAGTACAATTCATGTGGCGCCAAACAGCATTTTATAGTCTAAGCTAAAAGTCAGCAGCTTTGTGATCGCGATGACTCGAAGCAGCCTAAGCATTAAAAGTATTACTAATGTGCTGGTAGTGACTTCTTCTGTGCCAGTACAGTAACAGAAAAAAACGGTGCCTCATTTTGTTTGCTTGGAACAGTTCTGTTTTTTTTTTTGCTGTGGTCTTCATATATAGTATTATTATTAGCCGTGTTCCAACTAGCATAATTCTGTTACCATACTTTAATGCAGTATGCTAGTGTGGCACACTAAACTTGACATGGGTTGTGTGCTCTTAAAAATTAGTGTTGTACTTGTTTTGTTTTTTTTTCATCTTCTATTTTTAATACTGCATTTTAAGGTTAAGGATTAAGGATTGCTTTTTAATAAACATATATTTAACGCACTCCAACAGCGTAACTGTCAAATAAAAAAGCGCTTTCTGCAATTGTTAGTTAGCTAGCAGATACAAACAAACGCAATTATGCCAACAAAATGGCGTTCGCCGTGGGTTGTGATGTGGCAATCCATCCGCACCTTATTTTTCGGATCCTTGCAAGTGTGGTAACAGTACTACACACACCATTGTCCTGTACGGTCTCGGTAAGAGTGCGCACTATCACGTTAAGTATTTAGCGCGGAAGTATGTCATTTGGAACACACCGTTTTGTTTTTTTTTGAATTTCTAGTTTTGTGACAGCCTATGTAGGCTACACTACACTCATTACACAGGATACCTCCGTAGTTTACTGACAAAAATTCTGTGTTCCTCATTGTGATTCCCAAAATAGGATGTGTGCTGTCCTGTGTCATGTATTACTGATCATGAACGCTTGGCCAAAGATGTTGAGGGTTTTCTTTCTGAAGTGCTCAAGCTCCTTAGTTGCTCTGAAAGTTTGCCAACACCACCTACATGCCTAAAAGTGCATAACACTCAATGAATTTATATCAAACTGTGGTTTTGCCTCACAAACCGCATTCAGTATTTGGAATTTACAAATCTCTGTGGAGGGCTTGTGTGCGATTTGTACCTGCTGTTTATTGTCTCTGGCAGCTGTGTGTGGTTTGAACATTATTACATGGACTGACAAGGACATTTGTAATGATTTATGCAGTATTATCTTTTAGGGAGTGTAAAAAGAGTCGGCGCCTTGTCCAGCACGACACACGTACACGACGACGTGCACATGCAAATGGATTGTTAAAGGGACAGTTTCAACTATGTGTGTGTCTGTCAAGTTTTTGTTGCCTTTTGTTACAACAATGTAATACTGTGTTTGAAGAGAGCTAAGAGTGTTGCACTAAGTGATTTCACAAATGAATTGAAGTCTCATTAAAATACTTTATTAATGAATACCTGTAAGGTTCAAACTGACAGAAACATGGGCTGAAGCCAGGTCGAGTTCTTTGAATTTTGTGCAATATAATATAAACTTCTTTTTTTTTGTTGCTCATTTTCCTGTCTTTTCTGTCTTGTGTTCATATCACAGAGCCTGTTGTGAGAATGTTTTCCATCAACTGAAAATAAATAAATAAATAAATCAGCCTCATTTCGAAACCTATCCAGCACTTCACTGCTGTTGCCATGTGAAACTTCTTATCGCCGGCTCCAGTCGATAAAGAATCATAAAAAGGGCGTTGGGCCTTGTTTACAATGTTATAGAATGTGCAGTCATTGAAGGGCATGGTCCTCCATGTCGTAAAAAAGCCCACGTTTGTGGTTATCTGTCATACGTAGAAGAGGGAAACTAGCTACAGTAAGACATTAACTCTTGGTGTGAATGATTGAGCGAAACAAATTGCGTCACGAATATCCCAAGAATATTTCCAGACTGATCAGAATTTCAGGCAGTAAAGAAAGAGTCAGAAGTCTTGCTGTCCGCTTGGTCAACAGTCGCTAGTCAGGTGAGTGTGATGGAATGTAATGCTTTTTCTTGTATGTTTTCTATATAACTTCACAGGTAAATGCACAGTCAGTCAAAACAAATTGTTTGACATTTAAGATTTTAGATTTTATACCACTTAAATCACTCATGCTTGAGTTTCTCTTGGAGAAAATCTGACTCGTCCTCCATGTCCAGTCCCCTCAGGACAGATTGTGATGGCAGGAGCACCGGGGTCCCTCTTGGCTGCCGTGCTGCTCCTCATCTCCTTGGGGCTCCACCGCTCCGCTCCTCAGCCGGCCTGTCCGGAGCGCTGTGACTGTCAGAGAGCGCCCCTGCTCAACTGCTCCTCCTCTGGCCTCTCGTCGGTGCCTCGGCCCATCCAAGATTCCATCGGCGAGCTCGACCTGTCCCACAACCTCCTCGGCTCTGTGGCACTTCACCGTCCGCACCGTAACCTCCGGGACGTCCGACTGGGCAGCAACAACATCCAACGCTTGTCCCTGTGCATCGAGAGCAGCGGCGGCGACGATGCCGTAGCCCGACATCTGCTGCGCTTTAAAGCTTGGAACAGGCAGGGATGTGTGTCCTGGGCTCCTGCCTTGAGGCTGCTGTCCGTCGAGAGGAACCAGCTCCATCAACTCCCAAAGGGTGAGTCAGGGCAACATGTTCATACACTCATACTGTGTCCGAAACACTGTCCCAGCATGTAATGAGCCACTGTAGACAGTGAGCTCAGCAGAAGAAAAGGTGTACTGAGTATTAAGTACCTGTACAATGTCACAGTCAAATGCTTTCCCAGTCAATATTCATCATATTCTGCTCACGTGGGTGCAAAATGTCTTATTGTCAGAATGTATTGAATATAAAAGCACAGTTGTGATGGCAAATGATTAAAAGCCTGAAGTAAATCGATTCATGAGGAGACCAAATGAAAAATGAATGAAAAAAAAAAAGTGTCAATCTGAAAAATCCTTGGAGATTTTACAAAACTTTGATATTCAAGGATAGGAACAAATAGCTGCTATATTGGTAATTCTGTTCTACTACAATACATCAGATTTTAACAGAGGACCACCACCTCAAGTCAAATCAAACAAAGTTATTAGTCACTGTCATCACTCCAAAAAGCTTACCAATTAAAAAAAAAAAAGCCCAATATTTCTGTCAGCTAGTAGAAAGCTCAATAAATTTGAGAAAGAAATCACATTGCTCAGCATTATGACCTTTTTTGAAACTGAAACATGCTCCGTTGCTCTCGGTGATGTATCTATGGGACTGATACACACTCAGTCACAGTGACTGCAAGAGTTTAATCAGAGTGGCCTGTTGTGGTTTACACGGCTATGGGAAACTGATGGAAGGAACACAGTCTGTAGAAATGAATAGAAAATACTAAGTGCCACATTTTCATTATTCTCAAAATGAAAATAATCCGACACAAAGAAGTATGATAAGAAAAAACATTATGACAGAGATATATTACTTACAGTCATACTTTGAATAGTATATGAGTCAAATAATGACTAATACACCCCACCCAGGATTAACAGTTGGAGGAAATACATCTCTATTCTGTGGGTGTGTATCCATGACAGATGTTCTGCCAAATCTATAAAAGAGTGATTAAAGTTGAGTAACAAATCTCAGCAGTAAAACAATTACTAAAAAAAAAAAAAAAAAAATCCACACATTTTCTGTTTTGTTTTCTTCCATCCGTTTGTTGTCACGTACAAAGGTCCTCACAAAGGACTTTGAGGGTATTTTGATCAAGCATCATGCATCTGATAGCAAAACTGCACACTTAACGCACCCTGACTTCCATTTGGATGGTAGTTGAGGAATTTTCACAATTGTTTCGTAAGAATTTACCAATTCAGCTTTCAATTCAGTCTGGGGTCCTCTAATTTGGTCGCGTTCCCCAACTAAAGAAAAAAAAAAAACACCGGAAATGTTTAATTTTATTCACAATCCTAAGCAAAAAACAAAACAAAACTTTATCTCTGGTACTTTGCTCCTCAGAAATGATTAAACCTGCAAAGATAACGATAATGTACGCCCTCAACTTTTATTGACATTCCAGCTGCTCAAAGGCAGATGTAAACATGAAGTACAACATTCCATTCCATTCTTTCTCCTTTTATGGACATAGAATAAAACAAAACATAACAAAATGCATTTGTTGTACAACTAAATATAACAAAGTATGGCATTCTCCCTGGCCCTTTACCTAATAGCAGCTATTGCTGAAAGTAGTAGACGTCGTCGCTGTTTGGCATTCAGCTCACAGAATCTGGTTAGTGCTTTTAATGAGGCAGAGGCCCACAGAGGCTTACTTCAGCCCAGCACACTAAGATTGGGTTGTTGGAGAAGGCAGGGACAGGAATGTAAAAATGAGTGCCGCAGAAGAAAAAAAACATAAGACAGAAAGAAAATCCCAATTACCTATACTGGGAGTGCATCGGTGGAAAAAAATGATCCAGGGAATTGCTTGTTTCATAATGAAAGTGTCAAGATCAGGCCAGAGAGATGAGACACTTGGCCTGTTTATAAGGATAGTTCACCAATCATTGAAATCTCACCAATGTCCTACGACTATCCCTGTGTGGAAGGAGACTTAAGTGACATTTTGTGAAGGGAAATAATTCCACCCTGTGGACACCTGCTGGAGCCATCCACTCCAAAGAAAAATCTACATGAGGAAAAACATAACTTGTCATCATATGAGCAGAAGACATGTTGTTTGTTTTTAAATATATTGAAGTTCCTGGTGTCCGTCATTTTAATCAAAAATCTTAAAGTCCAGCAATACTGGAATGAAAATGACTGTACTGCATAAAAGAAATCCCTTTCTACCCATTTTTGGTGGTTCTTAAGTTCTACATACAGCACTTTCTGCTCTGTGATCCAGGTCTGGAAGCAAGCGAGTCACTGCAGGTTCTGCAGCTCTCCTTCAACAAGATCTCAACACTACAACCAGAGGACCTAAGCAGCCTTCAGCACCTCACTGAGCTTCACCTACAGCACAACCTCATCTCAAGTCTTCATCCACAAATGTTCCAGAATTTAACCAAGCTACGGGTAACCATCCCTTATTTCTGAATCTAAAAATATTCATTCACCCGCACCCACACACTGCGTATCAGTCACACCCAGAAAAATCCCCCAACAATTTGAAAAATTACACAATGTTTTATGTTTTTATTTTATTGCTGTCATGATATGTATGTCAACATCTACTGCCTGCTCATAATGTGTCCCCTTTAAAGGTCCTGGATCTGAGCTTCAACATGTTGGCCAGCATCCATCCTTCGACATACCTCTCTCTGCGCAACATCGAGGTGGACGTTAGGCTGGATGGGAACAGGTGGCAGTGTGACTTTAGGATGTGCAGCGTGAAGAAGCGCATGGCGTACGACAGCAGCAGGGGCCTGCATGCCTGGAATGTGGTGTGCACTACCCCATCCGAACTCTCGGGCAGAGACCTGCTGCAGCTGGATGACGATGAGCTTCAGTGTTTGGCTATAAACAGTCCACGGCTTCACCCACAAGATTTGACAGTTAGCAGAGGCTCTGAGATCCTGTTCTCTTGTTCTGCACAAGGTAACGATGCAAAGTCTATCAACTCTATACAAATTCAATATAGTTTGATGTCGTCTAACACTAATGCAGGAAAAAAAGGTTTCTGGAATACATCTGTAAATTTACATGACCCTGTTTATTCTCAGAAAAGAAAAAATGTTTTCATAACCTAGATAATGATGCTCAGGTGCCAAAATTATTTATTTGTAAAATCTAAAGTTAAGTACAACTCATCTAGATGTTTCACCTTCCATTAACATGCTAGAATTGGTCAACAAAGATAAGGGCCTGAACTTGCCTACATTTGTACAATATTATGAATTTAATCTTAGAATTCTTGTAACATGTAATTCGATCAATTTTTCTTTAGCATGGAAGTAATACTTTTTTTTAATAATTTTTGTGCAGATTCATTATCGTGGACATCAAGTGCTCAAGCATCTTCAAATCAACTCCAGTTCGGCCCACCAAATAGTGATGTGAAGGAGAGAGACACACAATTTTACATGTGCATGTCTGAAGAGGATAAAGCTGACACTATTTTTAACCTTCAAATAAGGAAAGTAGGGGGGACCAAAAGAAAACCCAGAAGCTTACCAAGAAGCAGTGACCAAATAATTTCTCAGGACAACCCAAATGCAAGGAATCAATTAAGAAAAACAGCTTCAAGTGATTTGGCTCTGGCTGTTTGCCTGTCTATTTTTATCACATTTCTGATAGCCTTTATCCTCGGAGTCTTGGCAAGACCTTGTATTGATGTTCTCTGGGGAAGAATCGCAACCAAAAAGAAACGCACAGAAACTATCACTGTCTCGACAGTAGAACAAAGGCAATATGACAATGAGGCTTTTTCTAGTGTTGAATATCCAGATGAAGTCTATGTCCATAGAGAAAGGAGGGTCACATTTAGTAAGATCGACAGGGAGACCAATAATGTGCCATACTATGATGCAGTAGCCCACAATCGAGATAACGATTCAGTATTTGAACATGGAGCAAATAAAACTGGGAAACACGGACAAAGAGTTGGGGATTCTGGAAATGAAAGTTGCTCAGAACAGATTCGTCCAGCAGTCAAAAGTAACAATAGAAGAGGCCAACCAGGCACATCTAAAGTAGGAAGAAGCACGTCCTCATCCTCTGAATCTTCTCTATCTAGTCGAGAAGATCAGCCGGGACGGATGGACAGTAAAAGGCCTCAGTCTCCTCAGGTGGAAAAAGATACAATGCAGAAGGAAGCAAGGCTGAGAAGTATGAGTAGAGAGATACAGATGTCTCCTGAAGGCAAGGAAAATCACAGGTTTTCTTCTGAGCCCTTTGCAGATTGGTCACCACATGGAAAAAACTTCGACCGAACAGATTCTGATCTGTCCCAACAGGATGGAGAGCCATTTGAATTCAGCGATTCTTTTCAAAGCAACCCAAGGCCCAGCATTGTTTTAGGTTCTTCTGATAATGCCAGGCTGAATGTGGCACCTCACTCCATTAAACACAAGAGGGATGATACCTCCAGCTCTAGCTCATACGACAGTGAGGAAGAGCATATGGAATATACTGTGAACTATGTATCAGATGATGACAAGGAGAGAACAAGAGGGCCTACAAGCAGTGAAAGTGACATAGAAGGTTACACAAATCAAAGCATTAAAACCGGCAGGTCAGCAATACCATCAACTAATCTGGATGATACTACTAGTGATTCCAGTAGTGTGAGTGAAGTAAAAAAAAGAGGCCATATTGAAAACCAGAGCTCAACAGGAGTGTACAAAACTGGACGTCCACTTTTGCAATCAAGTAGTGAAATAAGACTTCCAGAGACACAATGGCCCGCACTGAATCTTGAGAAATCTAGACGAATCAAGAAGCGTCTAAATATCAAGGCACCATCTCCCTCCTCAGATTCTTCGTCCAGTAGTGACAGTGACAATGAAACAGCACATAATGTGAAGACAGGAGCAACATATGCTCCACAACATCCAGTAATAGTACCTCAAAGGGCAAGTAAAAACCAACATACGCAGTGGCCTGTTCTTGACCTTAACCATACTACACCTGTGAAGAGACGTTTGAATATCCGAGCTCAATCTCCATCCTCAAGTTCATCATCTAGCAGCGACAGTGAAGATGAAATACCCAGGCACACAGAAATCCAAAGCCCAAAGAAGGTGTATGACACTCGACTTCCACTTCTAGGATCGGAAACCAAAGGTCGGAATCTAGCAACAGCATGGCCCATACTGAATCTTGAGAAATCTAGACGAATCAAGAAGCGTCTAAATATCAAGGCACCATCTCCCTCCTCAGATTCTTCATCCAGTAGTGACAGTGACAATGAAACAGCACATAATGTGAAGACAGGAGCAACATATGCTCCACAACATCCAGTAATAGTACCTCAAAGGGCAAGTAAAAACCAACATACGCAGTGGCCTGTTCTTGACCTTAACCATACTACACCTGTGAAGAGACGTTTGGATATCCGAGCTCAATCTCCATCCTCAAGTTCATCATCTAGCAGCGACAGTGAAGATGAAATACCCAGGCACACAGAAATCCAAAGCCCAAAGAAGGTGTATGACACTCGACTTCCACTTCTAGGATCGGAAACCAAAGGTCGGAATCTAGCAACAGCATGGCCCATACTGAATCTTGAGAAATCTAGACGAATCAAGAAGCGTCTAAATATCAAGGCACCATCTCCCTCCTCAGATTCTTCATCCAGTAGTGACAGTGACAATGAAACAGCACATAATGTGAAGACAGGAGCAACATATGCTCCACAACATCCAGTAATAGTACCTCAAAGGGCAAGTAAAAACCAACATACGCAGTGGCCTGTTCTTGACCTTAACCATACTACACCTGTGAAGAGACGTTTGGATATCCGAGCTCAATCTCCATCCTCAAGTTCATCATCTAGCAGCGACAGTGAAGATGAAATACCCAGGCACACAGAAATCCAAAGCCCAAAGAAGGTGTATGACACTCGACTTCCACTTCTAGGATCGGAAACCAAAGGTCGGAATCTAGCAACAGCATGGCCCATACTGAATCTTGAGAAATCTAGACGAATCAAGAAGCGTCTAAATATCAAGGCACCATCTCCCTCCTCAGATTCTTCATCCAGTAGTGACAGTGACAATGAAACAGCACATAATGTGAAGACAGGAGCAACATATGCTCCACAACATCCAGTAATAGTACCTCAAAGGGCAAGTAAAAACCAACATACGCAGTGGCCTGTTCTTGACCTTAACCATACTACACCTGTGAAGAGACGTTTGGATATCCGAGCTCAATCTCCATCCTCAAGTTCATCATCTAGCAGCGACAGTGAAGATGAAATACCCAGGCACACAGAAATCCAAAGCCCAAAGAAGGTGTATGACACTCGACTTCCACTTCTAGGATCGGAAACCAAAGGTCGGAATCTAGCAACAGCATGGCCCATACTGAATCTTGAGAAATCCACACGCGTCAAGAGGCGTCTAAATATTAAGGCTTCATCTGTCTCCAAACACTCTTCATCTAGCAGTGATAGTGAGGATGAAGCAGGACATTATATGAAGATAAGTCATCACCAACTAACACAGTGGCCTGCTATTGACCTTAACCATACTACACCTGTGAAGAGACGTTTGGATATCCGAGCTCAATCTCCATCCTCACAGTCAGCATCTAGCATTGACAGTGAAGATGAAATACCCAGGTACGCAGAAATCCAAAGCCCAACGACGGTGTATGACACTCGACTTCCACTTCTAGGATCGGAAACCAAAGGTCGGAATCTAGCAACAGCATGGCCCATACTGAATCTTGAGAAATCCACACGCGTCAAGAGGCGTCTAAATATTAAGGCTTCATCTGTCTCCAAACACTCTTCATCTAGCAGTGATAGTGAGGATGAAGCAGGACATTATATGAATATAAGTCATCACAAACAAACACAGTGGCCTGCTATTGACCTTAACCATACTACACCTGTGAAGAGACGTTTGGATATCCAAGCTCAATCTCCATCCTCACAGTCATCATCTAGCAGTGACAGTGAAGATGAAATACCCAGGTACGCAGAAATCCAAAGCCCAACGACGGTGTATGACACTCGACTTCCACTTCTAGGATCGGAAACCAAAGGTCGGAATCTAGCAACACAATGGCCCACACTGAATCTTGAGAAATCCACACGTGTCAAGAGACGTTTGAATATCAAGGCACCATCTCATTCCTCAGATTCCTCGTCTAATACTGACAGTGAAGATGAAACAACAAGCCGCACTTGGAAGCACAGCTCACAAATCAAGTCTCAATCATCATCTAGTAGTGACAGTGAGGAAGAAAACAAACAGGACCAAAGGCAAATATACTCACAAGGACATACAAACACAGTCTCTCAAACCGTTATTCCTTATCCTAGAGGACAGTGGCCTCACCTCAATTTACAGAGAACCACACGCATCAAGAGGCGTCTGGACATCAAGGCACCAGCTCCCACATCAGACTCATCTTCTAGTAGTGACAGTGAAGATGAAAGACAAAGTCATAGCCAAGGCACACAGTGGCCCACACTGGATCTGTGGAAACCTACACGCCTCAAGAGGCGCCTTGACATCAAGGCAAATTGCCCTTCATCAGATTCATCATCCAGCAGTGACAGTGACGGTGAAACACACAATTTCCGCAAACAGGAGCAAATGCACATTTTTGTGCCAAGTTATCCAGTTAAAATACCTCTGCCAGAGAGAAGCTTTTCACAAACACAGAGTCCTGTGCCTAATCTTGGAAAATCTATAGATCTCGATGCACCCTCTACTTCCTTAAATTCTTTATCAAGCAGTGACAGTGAAAATGAAACAACAGGCCATGTGAGGAGGCAACATTCAGAGAAGCTGTACATTACAGGATTTCCAGTTTCAGGATCTATAAAACATAGTCCAGAGGCACAGTGGCCAACACTGGACCTTGAGAGAAGTACACGCCTCAAGAAGCGTCTGGATATTAAGGTATCATTACCTGACTCCACTTCATCATCTAGTAGTGAGAGTGAGGATGAATCAGCACAGTATATTAAGAAAAAAACACATAGGGAATCATACATACCAAGTCATTCAGTCAAAGTAACTCAAACAGTTAGTCCTTATCCACAAACGCAGTGGCCAGGTCTAGAACTTTCGCATCCTCCAAGCATTAAGAGAGGTCTGGATGTCAAAGCACCACCTCCTCCCTCAGACTCTTCATCCAGCAGTGACAGCGAGGATGAAACAAGCGGCTATAGAAAGAAACAGGGGCAAGTAGAGGCCTATGTGCCAAGTCACCCAATTATACTTCCTCAAACTGAAAGAATCGAAACACAAATTCAGAAACCTCTACCTAATCTTGGGCATATTAAACGCCTAAAGAGGCGTCTAGCTATCAAAGTAAAAACTGTATCATCCAGCTCAAGTTCTAGTAGTGACAGTGAAAATGAAAATGCAAAAACTGGAAAATGGTGGCCTTTTGTGGATCTTGGAAATATTGGTCGCGTCAAGAGGCGTTTGGATATAAAAGTACTTCCAGTGACACCTCCTTTACTATATCGTGTTCACAGTATGATTCAGGCATTTGAGAACAAGAGGGAAGGGAGTGTCAAAATCAGTTCTAGTTCTTCATCAAGTAGCTCAGATGAAGAGGGGGAGTTAATCAAATCTCCGCAGACCCAAATAATTCACACCTCACGTAGTCTAATGATCAATACCACCAGAGACAAACCCACAAGCGTCAGAATCAACACAACACCAGAGATAAACCCAGAACTTGAGTCACGGTGGGCAACAATGAATCTCGGTGTCTCACGCTTCAGGCAACGTCTTCAAAGTGAGCAAAACACAAATGAACCCCCCTCATCACCTCCCAGTACCATTGACAGAGAAACAGGGAGCATAACAAGAAGACAAAGGAGAACTGCGGTCCAAGGAACCATCCCAGCAGAATCAGTTTTAATTCCTGAAATTGAGGGGCGAAATGACAATTTCACAGTGAGACCACGTGTCACAAAGGAAACATATTTGGTCACCAGAGCAAATACTGAAAATGATACTGTGGATCACAGTCTGACTAACAGGAGCATTGGCACCCCACGCATTGAGAACAACATCTATGTCAAGGCATCATCATCATCAAGTTCAAGTAGCTCCTCATCTTCTAGTAGTGGGAGTGAAAATGGGGGAACAAAATACAGGACCAAGCAAAGCAGAGATACATCACATACATTGGAGAGGAAAGATGAATCTTCAATTATATATAAACGTTCAATTTTCAGTAGTTCATTACAATCGAATAATTCTCCTTTACCTATAAACAATCCTGAAACACATGCAAGGTCTGAAATTGGAGGTCTTGAAGCTCAAAATATATCTCCCGTCCCTCAACCTTTTTCAAGCACAGCCTTTGATGATGTAGCGCAAAACAGAATCAAAGAGTCCAAAAGCACCACTTATGTGAATCTACCATCAGATATAAAGTGGACTGGGTTAAGTCGAGAGCTGTCCATGTCTTCTGTCCCCAGTCCTACGAGATACTTAGATGTTGCATTATTGAGCCCAGAGCCGAAACTGTCGACCAAGCCAGAACTTTCCCCGTTTGACCACAGTAGTCCCAGTCATGACACAGAGATAGCAGCCAAGACACAAATGCCAACATACTTTACACATTCCACCAGTAATGTTTCCCCAGTGTCAAGCAAAGCTCCTCGTGAGTTTAACAACTTACCTGGTAACACTTATGACATTCCAAATGCTGACCCTGTGAACAGCGGCTCAAGGAAGGGCCTCAGTGCCATTAAAGCCATGTCATCTGATAGACGGGGATGGGACCCTGAGGACCAAGATGCAGATGTCTACCAATATCACACCCATTTTGAAGATGGAAGCTTTGATGTGGACGTTTCATCCCAGGACAAACACCCACAAAGACAACCGACCCTGATTTCAGCTCAAATAGCGGAGACAGACCACTCAGACTTTACATATGGTATCCCTCATTATAGAAGGCATGTCGTTGGACATATGCAATCACAAGAGGTTCCGCCTCCAATTCCAATCACACCTCTACCAGATGAGGAGGAAATTGCAGGTTGGAAATGTTCATATACTAAGAGGACACAAGAGCTAGGTGGCACCAAATCTCTCTCTGGACAGTCTGTAGACATAGAGGAGTTCGACCCTTTAAAGTCAACACAAAGCAGGGCAGCCTCTTTTAACACCCCAAACAATAATATCTCTTTAGTTTAACCACAAAGTCTCTGCATCCTTGACAAGGGACAATGCTAACCTGCCTTGTTTGATTTGTATTGTTGAATACTGAAGTGCAAAGTCTAATTTTACACCGTTTTCTAAAAATAAGTTGTAAATAATAAAACTTGTTGTATGGAAGTGCTTAAGAAAGAAGTATATGCATGTATTTGTCTTTAAATATTGTTTTGACATCTCTGTATCCAATTTGAAATCATGTCCTACTTTGACAGTCACTTTGAGATCAATACTCTACAACATTAAATTACTAATTTTCTCTTTTAAAAGCAATAAAAAAAAACAATTATCTGAACATCTGAATGTCATGCAATGCCTTTGATCGTGCAAGAGGCCTATTAAATGATAAAGACAGGAAGTGTCACAGATAACTCAAAGGACTCATGAAAGAACCCAATTCTAAACCTTGTAAGTTAATAAACCCTTTTACTTATGTATATAGACATAGATTATGGTGAAAACAAACATAGACACATAGTTTACATACATATATACAGTTGGAACATGGATGTTCATCCTCCTGAATTATCATGCAAATATACTAAAACACTGAAATCTACACATTTGGTTAGCAACCTGGCAACTACTTGTTGCTCAAGGACTTCCCATGTGCCTTTTGTGCTTCGATGTATGCTCCGTTAATAAGGAATATAAAGTGAGGAGGCACTTCAAGACGACGCACCAAACTTTTGACAAGTTTCCACCAGCATCCACGGCACGGCAGACCAAAGTAAGAGCACTTAATCAGAGCTAAGAGCGGAGTTCGACAACGTTATTCCGTGCGCATAATATGCGTCAAAGCTCAATCGCCGCATCGCTGCGTGTTGAATGGATTTTGAGCAAAAAGAAAAGACCATTCACTGACAGTGAAACGGTGAAAGAGTGCATGCTTGCTGCTGTCAAAGAAGTGGTCGCTGATCCGAAAGTAAAAGACCAGGTCATAAATTCAATACTCTGTGAACCAACTGTGGTTGTACCCAGGTCTTGTTGGTACTATTATTTTTTTGCCTTAAGAGCCAACTGTAGTTTACTGTTTTGTGCAATGTGGTTTATTTTTTTGAGCAAATAGCCATTTGTAGCAATTGTACGTGAACGTTGTTGATACTTTCAACATTTTTGCACTACATCCTTTCATGGCTATTGCATCTTTATTGATGTTAGGCTACCTCTAATTTTGCACAACATCAATGTTGGTTGCACAAACCTGTTTTCAAATAAATTAGTTCTTTTTAAAATTTTCCATCTATTTGTATGTGTCTACCGTGCATTAAGTGGCCCGTTGCCTGGACAACCTTCAAAAAAATTTGTCCCTTTCGAAATTTTAGTTGAATAGCCCTGCACTTGGACAAAGTTGAAATTTCACCCCATAGACTTGCATTGAATTAGGGTTAAGGATAAGGCTAAAGCTAGGGTTAGGGTTTAAGGGTTCCTCAAGTACTAGAAGTCCCAGATTTGGCGTGGGCACTCCTTGGGCCCTCCTGATGAAAAAGCAAGTGGCCCCATGTCTCTCGGACAAAGTTGAAATTTCACCCCATAGACTTGCATTGAATTAGGGTCAACGATAAGCCTAAAGCTAGGGTTAGGGTTAGGGTTCCTCAAGTACTAGAAGCCCCAAATTTGCTGTGGGCGCTTCTTGGGGGCTCCTGATGAAAGAGCAAGTGGCCCCATGTCTCTAGGACAAAGTTGAAATTTCACCCCATAGACTTGCATTGAAATAAGGCTGAAGCTAGGGTTAGGGTTAGGGTTAGGGTTAAGGTTAGGGTTAGGGTTCCTCAAGTACTAGAAGTCCCAAATTTGCTGTGGGCGCTTCTTGGGGGCTCCTGATGAAAGAGCAAGTGGCCCCATGTCTCTAGGACAAAGTTGAAATTTCACCCCATAGACTTGCATTGAAATAAGGCTGAAGCTAGGGTTAGGGTTAGGGTTAGGGTTAGGGTTCCTCAAGTACTAGAAGCCCCAAATTTGCTGTGGGCGCTCCTTGGGGGCTCCTGATGAAAGAGCAAGTGGCCCCATGTCTCTAGGACAAAGTTGAAATTTCACCCCATAGACTTGCATTGAAATAAGGCTGAAGCTAGGGTTAGGGTTAGGGTTAGGGTTAAGGTTAGGGTTAGGGTTCCTCAAGTACTAGAAGCCCCAAATTTGCTGTGGGCGCTTCTTGGGGGCTCCTGATGAAAGAGCAAGTGGCCCCATGTCTCTAGGACAAAGTTGAAATTTCACCCCATAGACTTGCATTGAAATAAGGCTGAAGCTAGGGTTAGGGTTAGGGTTAGGGTTAGGGTTAAGGTTAGGGTTAGGGTTCCTCAAGTACTAGAAGCCCCAAATTTGCTGTGGGCGCTTCTTGGGGGCTCCTGATGAAAGAGCAAGTGGCCCCATGTCTCTAGGACAAAGTTGAAATTTCACCCCATAGACTTGCATTGAAATAAGGCTGAAGCTAGGGTTAGGGTTCCTCAAGTACTAGAAGCCCCAAATTTGCTGTGGGCGCTTCTTGGGGGCTCCTGATGAAAGAGCAAGTGGCCCCATGTCTCTAGGACAAAGTTGAAATTTCACCCCATAGACTTGCATTGAAATAAGGCTGAAGCTAGGGTTAGGGTTAGGGTTAGGGTTAAGGTTAGAGTTAGGGTTCCTCAAGTACTAGAAGCCCCAAATTTGCTGTGGGCGCTTCTTGGGGGCTCCTGATGAAAGAGCAAGTGGCCCCATGTCTCTAGGACAAAGTTGAAATTTCACCCCATAGACTTGCATTGAAATAAGGCTGAAGCTAGGGTTAGGGTTAGGGTTAGAGTTAGGGTTAAGGTTAGGGTTAGGGTTCCTCAAGTACTAGAAGCCCCAAATTTGCTGTGGGCGCTTCTTGGGGGCTCCTGATGAAAGAGCAAGTGGCCCCATGTCTCTAGGACAAAGTTGAAATTTCACCCCATAGACTTGCATTGAAATAAGGCTGAAGCTAGGGTTAGGGTTAGGGTTAGGGTTAAGGTTAGGGTTAGGGTTCCTCAAGTACTAGAAGCCCCAAATTTGCTGTGGGCGCTTCTTGGGGGCTCCTGATGAAAGAGCAAGTGGCCCCATGTCTCTAGGACAAAGTTGAAATTTCACCCCATAGACTTGCATTGAAATAAGGCTGAAGCTAGGGTTAGGGTTAGGGTTAGGGTTAGGGTTAGGGTTAAGGTTAGGGTTAGGGTTCCTCAAGTACTAGAAGCCCCAAATTTGCTGTGGGCGCTCCTTGGGGGCTCCTGATGAAAGAGCAAGTGGCCCCATGTCTCTAGGACAAAGTTGAAATTTCACCCCATAGACTTGCATTGAAATAAGGCTGAAGCTAGGGTTAGGGTTAGGGTTAGGGTTAAGGTTAGGGTTAGGGTTCCTCAAGTACTAGAAGCCCCAAATTTGCTGTGGGCGCTTCTTGGGGGCTCCTGATGAAAGAGCAAGTGGCCCCATGTCTCTAGGACAAAGTTGAAATTTCACCCCATAGACTTGCATTGAAATAAGGCTGAAGCTAGGGTTAGGGTTAGGGTTAGGGTTAGGGTTAAGGTTAGGGTTAGGGTTCCTCAAGTACTAGAAGCCCCAAATTTGCTGTGGGCGCTTCTTGGGGGCTCCTGATGAAAGAGCAAGTGGCCCCATGTCTCTAGGACAAAGTTGAAATTTCACCCCATAGACTTGCATTGAAATAAGGCTGAAGCTAGGGTTAGGGTTCCTCAAGTACTAGAAGCCCCAAATTTGCTGTGGGCGCTTCTTGGGGGCTCCTGATGAAAGAGCAAGTGGCCCCATGTCTCTAGGACAAAGTTGAAATTTCACCCCATAGACTTGCATTGAAATAAGGCTGAAGCTAGGGTTAGGGTTAGGGTTAGGGTTAAGGTTAGAGTTAGGGTTCCTCAAGTACTAGAAGCCCCAAATTTGCTGTGGGCGCTTCTTGGGGGCTCCTGATGAAAGAGCAAGTGGCCCCATGTCTCTAGGACAAAGTTGAAATTTCACCCCATAGACTTGCATTGAAATAAGGCTGAAGCTAGGGTTAGGGTTAGGGTTAGAGTTAGGGTTAAGGTTAGGGTTAGGGTTCCTCAAGTACTAGAAGCCCCAAATTTGCTGTGGGCGCTTCTTGGGGGCTCCTGATGAAAGAGCAAGTGGCCCCATGTCTCTAGGACAAAGTTGAAATTTCACCCCATAGACTTGCATTGAAATAAGGCTGAAGCTAGGGTTAGGGTTAAGGTTAGGGTTAGGGTTCCTCAAGTACTAGAAGCCCCAAATTTGCTGTGGGCGCTTCTTGGGGGCTCCTGATGAAAGAGCAAGTGGCCCCATGTCTCTAGGACAAAGTTGAAATTTCACCCCATAGACTTGCATTGAAATAAGGCTGAAGCTAGGGTTAGGGTTAGGGTTAGAGTTAGGGTTAAGGTTAGGGTTAGGGTTCCTCAAGTACTAGAAGCCCCAAATTTGCTGTGGGCGCTTCTTGGGGGCTCCTGATGAAAGAGCAAGTGGCCCCATGTCTCTAGGACAAAGTTGAAATTTCACCCCATAGACTTGCATTGAAATAAGGCTGAAGCTAGGGTTAGGGTTAGGGTTAGGGTTAGGGTTAGGGTTAAGGTTAGGGTTAGGGTTCCTCAAGTACTAGAAGCCCCAAATTTGCTGTGGGCGCTTCTTGGGGGCTCCTGATGAAAGAGCAAGTGGCCCCATGTCTCTAGGACAAAGTTGAAATTTCACCCCATAGACTTGCATTGAAATAAGGCTGAAGCTAGGGTTAGGGTTAGGGTTAGGGTTAAGGTTAGGGTTAGGGTTCCTCAAGTACTAGAAGCCCCAAATTTGCTGTGGGCGCTTCTTGGGGGCTCCTGATGAAAGAGCAAGTGGCCCCATGTCTCTAGGACAAAGTTGAAATTTCACCCCATAGACTTGCATTGAAATAAGGCTGAAGCTAGGGTTAGGGTTAGGGTTAGGGTTAAGGTTAGGGTTAGGGTTCCTCAAGTACTAGAAGCCCCAAATTTGCTGTGGGCGCTTCTTGGGGGCTCCTGATGAAAGAGCAAGTGGCCCCATGTCTCTAGGACAAAGTTGAAATTTCACCCCATAGACTTGCATTGAAATAAGGCTGAAGCTAGGGTTAGGGTTAGGGTTAGGGTTAAGGTTAGGGTTAGGGTTCCTCAAGTACTAGAAGCCCCAAATTTGCTGTGGGCGCTTCTTGGGGGCTCCTGATGAAAGAGCAAGTGGCCCCATGTCTCTAGGACAAAGTTGAAATTTCACCCCATAGACTTGCATTGAAATAAGGCTGAAGCTAGGGTTAGGGTTAGGGTTAGGGTTAAGGTTAGGGTTAGGGTTCCTCAAGTACTAGAAGCCCCAAATTTGCTGTGGGCGCTTCTTGGGGGCTCCTGATGAAAGAGCAAGTGGCCCCATGTCTCTAGGACAAAGTTGAAATTTCACCCCATAGACTTGCATTGAAATAAGGCTGAAGCTAGGGTTAGGGTTAGGGTTAAGGTTAGGGTTAGGGTTCCTCAAGTACTAGAAGCCCCAAATTTGCTGTGGGCGCTTCTTGGGGGCTCCTGATGAAAGAGCAAGTGGCCCCATGTCTCTAGGACAAAGTTGAAATTTCACCCCATAGACTTGCATTGAAATAAGGCTGAAGCTAGGGTTAGGGTTAGGGTTAGGGTTAAGGTTAGGGTTAGGGTTCCTCAAGTACTAGAAGCCCCAAATTTGCTGTGGGCGCTTCTTGGGGGCTCCTGATGAAAGAGCAAGTGGCCCCATGTCTCTAGGATAAAGTTGAAATTTCACCCCATAGACTTGCATTGAAATAAGGCTGAAGCTAGGGTTAGGGTTAGGGTTAGGGTTAAGGTTAGGGTTAGGGTTCCTCAAGTACTAGAAGCCCCAAATTTGCTGTGGGCGCTTCTTGGGGGCTCCTGATGAAAGAGCAAGTGGCCCCATGTCTCTAGGACAAAGTTGAAATTTCACCCCATAGACTTGCATTGAAATAAGGCTGAAGCTAGGGTTAGGGTTAGGGTTAGGGTTAAGGTTAGGGTTAGGGTTCCTCAAGTACTAGAAGCCCCAAATTTGCTGTGGGCGCTCCTTGGGGGCTCCTGATGAAAGAGCAAGTGGCCCCATGTCTCTAGGACAAAGTTGAAATTTCACCCCATAGACTTGCATTGAAATAAGGCTGAAGCTAGGGTTAGGGTTAGGGTTAGGGTTAAGGTTAGGGTTAGGGTTCCTCAAGTACTAGAAGCCCCAAATTTGCTGTGGGCGCTTCTTGGGGGCTCCTGATGAAAGAGCAAGTGGCCCCATGTCTCTAGGACAAAGTTGAAATTTCACCCATAGACTTGCATTGAAATAAGGCTGAAGCTAGGGTTAGGGTTAGGGTTAGGGTTAGGGTTAAGGTTAGGGTTAGGGTTCCTCAAGTACTAGAAGCCCCAAATTTGCTGTGGGCGCTTCTTGGGGGCTCCTGATGAAAGAGCAAGTGGCCCCATGTCTCTAGGACAAAGTTGAAATTTCACCCCATAGACTTGCATTGAAATAAGGCTGAAGCTAGGGTTAGGGTTAGGGTTAGGGTTAAGGTTAGGGATAGGGTTCCTCAAGTACTAGAAGCCCCAAATTTGCTGTGGGCGCTTCTTGGGGGCTCCTGATGAAAGAGCAAGTGGCCCCATGTCTCTAGGACAAAGTTGAAATTTCACCCCATAGACTTGCATTGAAATAAGGCTGAAGCTAGGGTTAGGGTTAGAGTTAGGGTTAAGGTTAGGGTTAGGGTTCCTCAAGTACTAGAAGCCCCAAATTTGCTGTGGGCGCTTCTTGGGGGCTCCTGATGAAAGAGCAAGTGGCCCCATGTCTCTAGGACAAAGTTGAAATTTCACCCCATAGACTTGCATTGAAATAAGGCTGAAGCTAGGGTTAGGGTTAGGGTTAGAGTTAGGGTTAAGGTTAGGGTTAGGGTTCCTCAAGTACTAGAAGCCCAAATTTGCTGTGGGCGCTTCTTGGGGGCTCCTGATGAAAGAGCAAGTGGCCCCATGTCTCTAGGACAAAGTTGAAATTTCACCCCATAGACTTGCATTGAAATAAGGCTGAAGCTAGGTTTAGGGTTAGGGTTAGGGTTAAGGTTAGGGTTAGGGTTCCTCAAGTACTAGAAGCCCCAAATTTGCTGTGGGCGCTCCTTGGGGGCTCCTGATGAAAGAGCAAGTGGCCCCATGTCTCTAGGACAAAGTTGAAATTTCACCCCATAGACTTGCATTGAAATAAGGCTGAAGCTAGGGTTAGGGTTAGGGTTAGGGTTAAGGTTAGGGTTAGGGTTCCTCAAGTACTAGAAGCCCCAAATTTGCTGTGGGCGCTTCTTGGGGGCTCCTGATGAAAGAGCAAGTGGCCCCATGTCTCTAGGACAAAGTTGAAATTTCACCCCATAGACTTGCATTGAAATAAGGCTGAAGCTAGGGTTAGGGTTAGGGTTAGGGTTAGGGTTAAGGTTAGGGTTAGGGTTCCTCAAGTACTAGAAGCCCCAAATTTGCTGTGGGCGCTCCTTGGGGGCTCCTGATGAAAGAGCAAGTGGCCCCATGTCTCTAGGACAAAGTTGAAATTTCACCCCATAGACTTGCATTGAAATAAGGCTGAAGCTAGGGTTAGGGTTAGGGTTAGGGTTAAGGTTAGGGTTAGGGTTCCTCAAGTACTAGAAGCCCCAAATTTGCTGTGGGCGCTTCTTGGGGGCTCCTGATGAAAGAGCAAGTGGCCCCATGTCTCTAGGACAAAGTTGAAATTTCACCCCATAGACTTGCATTGAAATAAGGCTGAAGCTAGGGTTAGGGTTAGAGTTAGGGTTAAGGTTAGGGTTAGGGTTCCTCAAGTACTAGAAGCCCCAAATTTGCTGTGGGCGCTTCTTGGGGGCTCCTGATGAAAGAGCAAGTGGCCCCATGTCTCTAGGACAAAGTTGAAATTTCACCCCATAGACTTGCATTGAAATAAGGCTGAAGCTAGGGTTAGGGTTAGGGTTAGAGTTAGGGTTAAGGTTAGGGTTAGGGTTCCTCAAGTACTAGAAGCCCCAAATTTGCTGTGGGCGCTTCTTGGGGGCTCCTGATGAAAGAGCAAGTGGCCCCATGTCTCTAGGACAAAGTTGAAATTTCACCCCATAGACTTGCATTGAAATAAGGCTGAAGCTAGGGTTAGGGTTAGGGTTAGGGTTAAGGTTAGGGTTAGGGTTCCTCAAGTACTAGAAGCCCCAAATTTGCTGTGGGCGCTTCTTGGGGGCTCCTGATGAAAGAGCAAGTGGCCCCATGTCTCTAGGACAAAGTTGAAATTTCACCCCATAGACTTGCATTGAAATAAGCTGAAGCTAGGGTTAGGGTTAAGGTTAGGGTTAGGGTTAGGGTTCCTCAAGTACTAGAAGCCCCAAATTTGCTGTGGGCGCTCCTTGGGGGCTCCTGATGAAAGAGCAAGTGGCCCCATGTCTCTAGGACAAAGTTGAAATTTCACCCCATAGACTTGCATTGAAATAAGGCTGAAGCTAGGGTTAGGGTTAGGGTTAGGGTTAGGGTTAAGGTTAGGGTTAGGGTTCCTCAAGTACTAGAAGCCCCAAATTTGCTGTGGGCGCTCCTTGGGGGCTCCTGATGAAAGAGCAAGTGGCCCCATGTCTCTAGGACAAAGTTGAAATTTCACCCCATAGACTTGCATTGAAATAAGGCTGAAGCTAGGGTTAGGGTTAGGGTTAAGGTTAGGGTTAGGGTTCCTCAAGTACTAGAAGCCCCAAATTTGCTGTGGGCGCTTCTTGGGGGCTCCTGATGAAAGAGCAAGTGGCCCCATGTCTCTAGGACAAAGTTGAAATTTCACCCATAGACTTGCATTGAAATAAGGCTGAAGCTAGGGTTAGGGTTAGGGTTAGGGTTAAGATTAGGGTTAGGGTTCCTCAAGTACTAGAAGCCCCAAATTTGCTGTGGGCGCTTCTTGGGGGCTCCTGATGAAAGAGCAAGTGGCCCCATGTCTCTAGGACAAAGTTGAAATTTCACCCCATAGACTTGCATTGAAATAAGGCTGAAGCTAGGGTTAGGGTTAGGGTTAGGGTTAAGATTAGGGTTAGGGTTCCTCAAGTACTAGAAGCCCCAAATTTGCTGTGGGCGCTTCTTGGGGGCTCCTGATGAAAGAGCAAGTGGCCCCATGTCTCTAGGACAAAGTTGAAATTTCACCCCATAGACTTGCATTGAAATAAGGCTGAAGCTAGGGTTAGGGTTAGGGATAGAGTTCCTCAAGTACTAGAAGCCCCAAATTTGCTGTGGGCGCTTCTTGGGGGCTCCTGATGAAAGAGCAAGTGGCCCCATGTCTCTAGGACAAAGTTGAGATTTCACCCCATAGACTTGCATTGAAATAAGGCTGAAGCTAGGGTTAGGGTTAGGGTTAGGGTTAAGATTAGGGTTAGGGTTCCTCAAGTACTAGAAGCCCCAAATTTGCTGTGGGCGCTTCTTGGGGGCTCCTGATGAAAGAGCAAGTGGCCCCATGTCTCTAGGACAAAGTTGAGATTTCACCCCATAGACTTGCATTGAAATAAGGCTGAAGCTAGGGTTAGGGTTAGGGTTAGGGTTAAGATTAGGGTTAGGGTTCCTCAAGTACTAGAAGCCCCAAATTTGCTGTGGGCGCTTCTTGGGGGCTCCTGATGAAAGAGCAAGTGGCCCCATGTCTCTAGGACAAAGTTGAAATTTCACCCCATAGACTTGCATTGAAATAAGGCTGAAGCTAGGGTTAGGGTTAGGGTTAGGGTTAAGATTAGGGTTAGGGTTCCTCAAGTACTAGAAGCCCCAAATTTGCTGTGGGCGCTTCTTGGGGGCTCCTGATGAAAGAGCAAGTGGCCCCATGTCTCTAGGACAAAGTTGAAATTTCACCCCATAGACTTGCATTGAAATAAGGCTGAAGCTAGGGTTAGGGTTAGGGTTAGGGTTAAGATTAGGGTTAGGGTTCCTCAAGTACTAGAAGCCCCAAATTTGCTGTGGGCGCTTCTTGGGGGCTCCTGATGAAAGAGCAAGTGGCCCCATGTCTCTAGGACAAAGTTGAAATTTCACCCCATAGACTTGCATTGAAATAAGGCTGAAGCTAGGGTTAGGGTTAGGGTTAGGGTTAAGATTAGGGTTAGGGTTCCTCAAGTACTAGAAGCCCCAAATTTGCTGTGGGCGCTTCTTGGGGGCTCCTGATGAAAGAGCAAGTGGCCCCATGTCTCTAGGACAAAGTTGAAATTTCACCCCATAGACTTGCATTGAAATAAGGCTGAAGCTAGGGTTAGGGTTAGGGTTAGAGTTCCTCAAGTACTAGAAGCCCCAAATTTGCTGTGGGCGCTTCTTGGGGGCTCCTGATGAAAGAGCAAGTGGCCCCATGTCTCTAGGACAAAGTTGAAATTTCACCCCATAGACTTGCATTGAAATAAGGCTGAAGCTAGGGTTAGGGTTAGGGTTAGGGTTCCTCAAGTACTAGAAGCCCCAAATTTGCTGTGGGCGCTTCTTGGGGGCTCCTGATGAAAGAGCAAGTGGCCCCATGTCTCTAGGACAAAGTTGAAATTTCACCCCATAGACTTGCATTGAAATAAGGCTGAAGCTAGGGTTAGGGTTAGGGTTAGGGTTAAGATTAGGGTTAGGGTTCCTCAAGTACTAGAAGCCCCAAATTTGCTGTGGGCGCTTCTTGGGGGCTCCTGATGAAAGAGCAAGTGGCCCCATGTCTCTAGGACAAAGTTGAGATTTCACCCCATAGACTTGCATTGAAATAAGGCTGAAGCTAGGGTTAGGGTTAGGGTTAGGGTTAAGATTAGGGTTAGGGTTCCTCAAGTACTAGAAGCCCCAAATTTGCTGTGGGCGCTTCTTGGGGGCTCCTGATGAAAGAGCAAGTGGCCCCATGTCTCTAGGACAAAGTTGAGATTTCACCCCATAGACTTGCATTGAAATAAGGCTGAAGCTAGGGTTAGGGTTAGGGTTAGGGTTAAGATTAGGGTTAGGGTTCCTCAAGTACTAGAAGCCCCAAATTTGCTGTGGGCGCTTCTTGGGGGCTCCTGATGAAAGAGCAAGTGGCCCCATGTCTCTAGGACAAAGTTGAGATTTCACCCCATAGACTTGCATTGAAATAAGGCTGAAGCTAGGGTTAGGGTTAGGGTTAGGGTTCCTCAAGTACTAGAAGCCCCAAATTTGCTGTGGGCGCTTCTTGGGGGCTCCTGATGAAAGAGCAAGTGGCCCCATGTCTCTAGGACAAAGTTGAAATTTCACCCCATAGACTTGCATTGAAATAAGGCTGAAGCTAGGGTTAGGGTTAGGGTTAGGGTTAAGATTAGGGTTAGGGTTCCTCAAGTACTAGAAGCCCCAAATTTGCTGTGGGCGCTTCTTGGGGGCTCCTGATGAAAGAGCAAGTGGCCCCATGTCTCTAGGACAAAGTTGAAATTTCACCCCATAGACTTGCATTGAAATAAGGCTGAAGCTAGGGTTAGGGTTAGGGTTAGGGTTAAGATTAGGGTTAGGGTTCCTCAAGTACTAGAAGCCCCAAATTTGCTGTGGGCGCTTCTTGGGGGCTCCTGATGAAAGAGCAAGTGGCCCCATGTCTCTAGGACAAAGTTGAGATTTCACCCCATAGACTTGCATTGAAATAAGGCTGAAGCTAGGGTTAGGGTTAGGGTTAGGGTTAAGATTAGGGTTAGGGTTCCTCAAGTACTAGAAGCCCCAAATTTGCTGTGGGCGCTTCTTGGGGGCTCCTGATGAAAGAGCAAGTGGCCCCATGTCTCTAGGACAAAGTTGAGATTTCACCCCATAGACTTGCATTGAAATAAGGCTGAAGCTAGGGTTAGGGTTAGGGTTAGGGTTAAGATTAGGGTTAGGGTTCCTCAAGTACTAGAAGCCCCAAATTTGCTGTGGGCGCTTCTTGGGGGCTCCTGATGAAAGAGCAAGTGGCCCCATGTCTCTAGGACAAAGTTGAGATTTCACCCCATAGACTTGCATTGAAATAAGGCTGAAGCTAGGGTTAGGGTTAGGGTTAGGGTTAAGATTAGGGTTAGGGTTCCTCAAGTACTAGAAGCCCCAAATTTGCTGTGGGCGCTTCTTGGGGGCTCCTGATGAAAGAGCAAGTGGCCCCATGTCTCTAGGACAAAGTTGAGATTTCACCCCATAGACTTGCATTGAAATAAGGCTGAAGCTAGGGTTAGGGTTAGGGTTAGGGTTCCTCAAGTACTAGAAGCCCCAAATTTGCTGTGGGCGCTTCTTGGGGGCTCCTGATGAAAGAGCAAGTGGCCCCATGTCTCTAGGACAAAGTTGAAATTTCACCCCATAGACTTGCATTGAAATAAGGCTGAAGCTAGGGTTAGGGTTAGGGTTAGAGTTCCTCAAGTACTAGAAGCCCCAAATTTGCTGTGGGCGCTTCTTGGGGGCTCCTGATGAAAGAGCAAGTGGCCCCATGTCTCTAGGACAAAGTTGAAATTTCACCCCATAGACTTGCATTGAAATAAGGCTGAAGCTAGGGTTAGGGTTAGGGTTAGGGTTAAGATTAGGGTTAGGGTTCCTCAAGTACTAGAAGCCCCAAATTTGCTGTGGGCGCTTCTTGGGGGCTCCTGATGAAAGAGCAAGTGGCCCCATGTCTCTAGGACAAAGTTGAAATTTCACCCCATAGACTTGCATTGAAATAAGGCTGAAGCTAGGGTTAGGGTTAGGGTTAGGGTTAAGATTAGGGTTAGGGTTCCTCAAGTACTAGAAGCCCCAAATTTGCTGTGGGCGCTTCTTGGGGGCTCCTGATGAAAGAGCAAGTGGCCCCATGTCTCTAGGACAAAGTTGAAATTTCACCCCATAGACTTGCATTGAAATAAGGCTGAAGCTAGGGTTAGGGTTAGGGTTAGGGTTAAGATTAGGGTTAGGGTTCCTCAAGTACTAGAAGCCCCAAATTTGCTGTGGGCGCTTCTTGGGGGCTCCTGATGAAAGAGCAAGTGGCCCCATGTCTCTAGGACAAAGTTGAGATTTCACCCCATAGACTTGCATTGAAATAAGGCTGAAGCTAGGGTTAGGGTTAGGGTTAGGGTTAAGATTAGGGTTAGGGTTCCTCAAGTACTAGAAGCCCCAAATTTGCTGTGGGCGCTTCTTGGGGGCTCCTGATGAAAGAGCAAGTGGCCCCATGTCTCTAGGACAAAGTTGAAATTTCACCCCATAGACTTGCATTGAAATAAGGCTGAAGCTAGGGTTAGGGTTAGGGTTAGGGTTAAGATTAGGGTTAGGGTTCCTCAAGTACTAGAAGCCCCAAATTTGCTGTGGGCGCTTCTTGGGGGCTCCTGATGAAAGAGCAAGTGGCCCCATGTCTCTAGGACAAAGTTGAAATTTCACCCCATAGACTTGCATTGAAATAAGGCTGAAGCTAGGGTTAGGGTTAGGGTTAGAGTTCCTCAAGTACTAGAAGCCCCAAATTTGCTGTGGGCGCTTCTTGGGGGCTCCTGATGAAAGAGCAAGTGGCCCCATGTCTCTAGGACAAAGTTGAGATTTCACCCCATAGACTTGCATTGAAATAAGGCTGAAGCTAGGGTTAGGGTTAGGGTTAGGGTTCCTCAAGTACTAGAAGCCCCAAATTTGCTGTGGGCGCTTCTTGGGGGCTCCTGATGAAAGAGCAAGTGGCCCCATGTCTCTAGGACAAAGTTGAAATTTCACCCCATAGACTTGCATTGAAATAAGGCTGAAGCTAGGGTTAGGGTTAGGGTTAGAGTTCCTCAAGTACTAGAAGCCCCAAATTTGCTGTGGGCGCTTCTTGGGGGCTCCTGATGAAAGAGCAAGTGGCCCCATGTCTCTAGGACAAAGTTGAAATTTCACCCCATAGACTTGCATTGAAATAAGGCTGAAGCTAGGGTTAGGGTTAGGGTTAGGGTTAAGATTAGGGTTAGGGTTCCTCAAGTACTAGAAGCCCCAAATTTGCTGTGGGCGCTTCTTGGGGGCTCCTGATGAAAGAGCAAGTGGCCCCATGTCTCTAGGACAAAGTTGAAATTTCACCCCATAGACTTGCATTGAAATAAGGCTGAAGCTAGGGTTAGGGTTAGGGTTAGGGTTAAGATTAGGGTTAGGGTTCCTCAAGTACTAGAAGCCCCAAATTTGCTGTGGGCGCTTCTTGGGGGCTCCTGATGAAAGAGCAAGTGGCCCCATGTCTCTAGGACAAAGTTGAAATTTCACCCCATAGACTTGCATTGAAATAAGGCTGAAGCTAGGGTTAGGGTTAGGGATAGAGTTCCTCAAGTACTAGAAGCCCCAAATTTGCTGTGGGCGCTTCTTGGGGGCTCCTGATGAAAGAGCAAGTGGCCCCATGTCTCTAGGACAAAGTTGAGATTTCACCCCATAGACTTGCATTGAAATAAGGCTGAAGCTAGGGTTAGGGTTAGGGTTAGGGTTAAGATTAGGGTTAGGGTTCCTCAAGTACTAGAAGCCCCAAATTTGCTGTGGGCGCTTCTTGGGGGCTCCTGATGAAAGAGCAAGTGGCCCCATGTCTCTAGGACAAAGTTGAGATTTCACCCCATAGACTTGCATTGAAATAAGGCTGAAGCTAGGGTTAGGGTTAGGGTTAGGGTTAAGATTAGGGTTAGGGTTCCTCAAGTACTAGAAGCCCCAAATTTGCTGTGGGCGCTTCTTGGGGGCTCCTGATGAAAGAGCAAGTGGCCCCATGTCTCTAGGACAAAGTTGAAATTTCACCCCATAGACTTGCATTGAAATAAGGCTGAAGCTAGGGTTAGGGTTAGGGTTAGGGTTAAGATTAGGGTTAGGGTTCCTCAAGTACTAGAAGCCCCAAATTTGCTGTGGGCGCTTCTTGGGGGCTCCTGATGAAAGAGCAAGTGGCCCCATGTCTCTAGGACAAAGTTGAAATTTCACCCCATAGACTTGCATTGAAATAAGGCTGAAGCTAGGGTTAGGGTTAGGGTTAGGGTTAAGATTAGGGTTAGGGTTCCTCAAGTACTAGAAGCCCCAAATTTGCTGTGGGCGCTTCTTGGGGGCTCCTGATGAAAGAGCAAGTGGCCCCATGTCTCTAGGACAAAGTTGAAATTTCACCCCATAGACTTGCATTGAAATAAGGCTGAAGCTAGGGTTAGGGTTAGGGTTAGGGTTAAGATTAGGGTTAGGGTTCCTCAAGTACTAGAAGCCCCAAATTTGCTGTGGGCGCTTCTTGGGGGCTCCTGATGAAAGAGCAAGTGGCCCCATGTCTCTAGGACAAAGTTGAAATTTCACCCCATAGACTTGCATTGAAATAAGGCTGAAGCTAGGGTTAGGGTTAGGGTTAGAGTTCCTCAAGTACTAGAAGCCCCAAATTTGCTGTGGGCGCTTCTTGGGGGCTCCTGATGAAAGAGCAAGTGGCCCCATGTCTCTAGGACAAAGTTGAAATTTCACCCCATAGACTTGCATTGAAATAAGGCTGAAGCTAGGGTTAGGGTTAGGGTTAGGGTTCCTCAAGTACTAGAAGCCCCAAATTTGCTGTGGGCGCTTCTTGGGGGCTCCTGATGAAAGAGCAAGTGGCCCCATGTCTCTAGGACAAAGTTGAAATTTCACCCCATAGACTTGCATTGAAATAAGGCTGAAGCTAGGGTTAGGGTTAGGGTTAGGGTTAAGATTAGGGTTAGGGTTCCTCAAGTACTAGAAGCCCCAAATTTGCTGTGGGCGCTTCTTGGGGGCTCCTGATGAAAGAGCAAGTGGCCCCATGTCTCTAGGACAAAGTTGAGATTTCACCCCATAGACTTGCATTGAAATAAGGCTGAAGCTAGGGTTAGGGTTAGGGTTAGGGTTAAGATTAGGGTTAGGGTTCCTCAAGTACTAGAAGCCCCAAATTTGCTGTGGGCGCTTCTTGGGGGCTCCTGATGAAAGAGCAAGTGGCCCCATGTCTCTAGGACAAAGTTGAGATTTCACCCCATAGACTTGCATTGAAATAAGGCTGAAGCTAGGGTTAGGGTTAGGGTTAGGGTTAAGATTAGGGTTAGGGTTCCTCAAGTACTAGAAGCCCCAAATTTGCTGTGGGCGCTTCTTGGGGGCTCCTGATGAAAGAGCAAGTGGCCCCATGTCTCTAGGACAAAGTTGAGATTTCACCCCATAGACTTGCATTGAAATAAGGCTGAAGCTAGGGTTAGGGTTAGGGTTAGGGTTCCTCAAGTACTAGAAGCCCCAAATTTGCTGTGGGCGCTTCTTGGGGGCTCCTGATGAAAGAGCAAGTGGCCCCATGTCTCTAGGACAAAGTTGAAATTTCACCCCATAGACTTGCATTGAAATAAGGCTGAAGCTAGGGTTAGGGTTAGGGTTAGAGTTCCTCAAGTACTAGAAGCCCCAAATTTGCTGTGGGCGCTTCTTGGGGGCTCCTGATGAAAGAGCAAGTGGCCCCATGTCTCTAGGACAAAGTTGAAATTTCACCCCATAGACTTGCATTGAAATAAGGCTGAAGCTAGGGTTAGGGTTAGGGTTAGGGTTAAGATTAGGGTTAGGGTTCCTCAAGTACTAGAAGCCCCAAATTTGCTGTGGGCGCTTCTTGGGGGCTCCTGATGAAAGAGCAAGTGGCCCCATGTCTCTAGGACAAAGTTGAAATTTCACCCCATAGACTTGCATTGAAATAAGGCTGAAGCTAGGGTTAGGGTTAGGGTTAGGGTTAAGATTAGGGTTAGGGTTCCTCAAGTACTAGAAGCCCCAAATTTGCTGTGGGCGCTTCTTGGGGGCTCCTGATGAAAGAGCAAGTGGCCCCATGTCTCTAGGACAAAGTTGAAATTTCACCCCATAGACTTGCATTGAAATAAGGCTGAAGCTAGGGTTAGGGTTAGGGATAGAGTTCCTCAAGTACTAGAAGCCCCAAATTTGCTGTGGGCGCTTCTTGGGGGCTCCTGATGAAAGAGCAAGTGGCCCCATGTCTCTAGGACAAAGTTGAGATTTCACCCCATAGACTTGCATTGAAATAAGGCTGAAGCTAGGGTTAGGGTTAGGGTTAGGGTTAAGATTAGGGTTAGGGTTCCTCAAGTACTAGAAGCCCCAAATTTGCTGTGGGCGCTTCTTGGGGGCTCCTGATGAAAGAGCAAGTGGCCCCATGTCTCTAGGACAAAGTTGAGATTTCACCCCATAGACTTGCATTGAAATAAGGCTGAAGCTAGGGTTAGGGTTAGGGTTAGGGTTAAGATTAGGGTTAGGGTTCCTCAAGTACTAGAAGCCCCAAATTTGCTGTGGGCGCTTCTTGGGGGCTCCTGATGAAAGAGCAAGTGGCCCCATGTCTCTAGGACAAAGTTGAAATTTCACCCCATAGACTTGCATTGAAATAAGGCTGAAGCTAGGGTTAGGGTTAGGGTTAGGGTTAAGATTAGGGTTAGGGTTCCTCAAGTACTAGAAGCCCCAAATTTGCTGTGGGCGCTTCTTGGGGGCTCCTGATGAAAGAGCAAGTGGCCCCATGTCTCTAGGACAAAGTTGAAATTTCACCCCATAGACTTGCATTGAAATAAGGCTGAAGCTAGGGTTAGGGTTAGGGTTAGGGTTAAGATTAGGGTTAGGGTTCCTCAAGTACTAGAAGCCCCAAATTTGCTGTGGGCGCTTCTTGGGGGCTCCTGATGAAAGAGCAAGTGGCCCCATGTCTCTAGGACAAAGTTGAAATTTCACCCCATAGACTTGCATTGAAATAAGGCTGAAGCTAGGGTTAGGGTTAGGGTTAGGGTTAAGATTAGGGTTAGGGTTCCTCAAGTACTAGAAGCCCCAAATTTGCTGTGGGCGCTTCTTGGGGGCTCCTGATGAAAGAGCAAGTGGCCCCATGTCTCTAGGACAAAGTTGAAATTTCACCCCATAGACTTGCATTGAAATAAGGCTGAAGCTAGGGTTAGGGTTAGGGTTAGGGTTAAGATTAGGGTTAGGGTTCCTCAAGTACTAGAAGCCCCAAATTTGCTGTGGGCGCTTCTTGGGGGCTCCTGATGAAAGAGCAAGTGGCCCCATGTCTCTAGGACAAAGTTGAAATTTCACCCCATAGACTTGCATTGAAATAAGGCTGAAGCTAGGGTTAGGGTTAGGGTTAAGATTAGGGTTAGGGTTCCTCAAGTACTAGAAGCCCCAAATTTGCTGTGGGCGCTTCTTGGGGGCTCCTGATGAAAGAGCAAGTGGCCCCATGTCTCTAGGACAAAGTTGAAATTTCACCCCATAGACTTGCATTGAAATAAGGCTGAAGCTAGGGTTAGGGTTAGGGTTAGGGTTAAGATTAGGGTTAGGGTTCCTCAAGTACTAGAAGCCCCAAATTTGCTGTGGGCGCTTCTTGGGGGCTCCTGATGAAAGAGCAAGTGGCCCCATGTCTCTAGGACAAAGTTGAGATTTCACCCCATAGACTTGCATTGAAATAAGGCTGAAGCTAGGGTTAGGGTTAGGGTTAGGGTTAAGATTAGGGTTAGGGTTCCTCAAGTACTAGAAGCCCCAAATTTGCTGTGGGCGCTTCTTGGGGGCTCCTGATGAAAGAGCAAGTGGCCCCATGTCTCTAGGACAAAGTTGAAATTTCACCCCATAGACTTGCATTGAAATAAGGCTGAAGCTAGGGTTAGGGTTAGGGTTAGGGTTAAGATTAGGGTTAGGGTTCCTCAAGTACTAGAAGCCCCAAATTTGCTGTGGGCGCTTCTTGGGGGCTCCTGATGAAAGAGCAAGTGGCCCCATGTCTCTAGGACAAAGTTGAAATTTCACCCCATAGACTTGCATTGAAATAAGGCTGAAGCTAGGGTTAGGGTTAGGGTTAGAGTTCCTCAAGTACTAGAAGCCCCAAATTTGCTGTGGGCGCTTCTTGGGGGCTCCTGATGAAAGAGCAAGTGGCCCCATGTCTCTAGGACAAAGTTGAGATTTCACCCCATAGACTTGCATTGAAATAAGGCTGAAGCTAGGGTTAGGGTTAGGGTTAGGGTTCCTCAAGTACTAGAAGCCCCAAATTTGCTGTGGGCGCTTCTTGGGGGCTCCTGATGAAAGAGCAAGTGGCCCCATGTCTCTAGGACAAAGTTGAAATTTCACCCCATAGACTTGCATTGAAATAAGGCTGAAGCTAGGGTTAGGGTTAGGGTTAGAGTTCCTCAAGTACTAGAAGCCCCAAATTTGCTGTGGGCGCTTCTTGGGGGCTCCTGATGAAAGAGCAAGTGGCCCCATGTCTCTAGGACAAAGTTGAAATTTCACCCCATAGACTTGCATTGAAATAAGGCTGAAGCTAGGGTTAGGGTTAGGGTTAGGGTTAAGATTAGGGTTAGGGTTCCTCAAGTACTAGAAGCCCCAAATTTGCTGTGGGCGCTTCTTGGGGGCTCCTGATGAAAGAGCAAGTGGCCCCATGTCTCTAGGACAAAGTTGAAATTTCACCCCATAGACTTGCATTGAAATAAGGCTGAAGCTAGGGTTAGGGTTAGGGTTAGGGTTAAGATTAGGGTTAGGGTTCCTCAAGTACTAGAAGCCCCAAATTTGCTGTGGGCGCTTCTTGGGGGCTCCTGATGAAAGAGCAAGTGGCCCCATGTCTCTAGGACAAAGTTGAAATTTCACCCCATAGACTTGCATTGAAATAAGGCTGAAGCTAGGGTTAGGGTTAGGGATAGAGTTCCTCAAGTACTAGAAGCCCCAAATTTGCTGTGGGCGCTTCTTGGGGGCTCCTGATGAAAGAGCAAGTGGCCCCATGTCTCTAGGACAAAGTTGAGATTTCACCCCATAGACTTGCATTGAAATAAGGCTGAAGCTAGGGTTAGGGTTAGGGTTAGGGTTAAGATTAGGGTTAGGGTTCCTCAAGTACTAGAAGCCCCAAATTTGCTGTGGGCGCTTCTTGGGGGCTCCTGATGAAAGAGCAAGTGGCCCCATGTCTCTAGGACAAAGTTGAGATTTCACCCCATAGACTTGCATTGAAATAAGGCTGAAGCTAGGGTTAGGGTTAGGGTTAGGGTTAAGATTAGGGTTAGGGTTCCTCAAGTACTAGAAGCCCCAAATTTGCTGTGGGCGCTTCTTGGGGGCTCCTGATGAAAGAGCAAGTGGCCCCATGTCTCTAGGACAAAGTTGAGATTTCACCCCATAGACTTGCATTGAAATAAGGCTGAAGCTAGGGTTAGGGTTAGGGTTAGGGTTAAGATTAGGGTTAGGGTTCCTCAAGTACTAGAAGCCCCAAATTTGCTGTGGGCGCTTCTTGGGGGCTCCTGATGAAAGAGCAAGTGGCCCCATGTCTCTAGGACAAAGTTGAGATTTCACCCCATAGACTTGCATTGAAATAAGGCTGAAGCTAGGGTTAGGGTTAGGGTTAGGGTTAAGATTAGGGTTAGGGTTCCTCAAGTACTAGAAGCCCCAAATTTGCTGTGGGCGCTTCTTGGGGGCTCCTGATGAAAGAGCAAGTGGCCCCATGTCTCTAGGACAAAGTTGAGATTTCACCCCATAGACTTGCATTGAAATAAGGCTGAAGCTAGGGTTAGGGTTAGGGTTAGGGTTAAGATTAGGGTTAGGGTTCCTCAAGTACTAGAAGCCCCAAATTTGCTGTGGGCGCTTCTTGGGGGCTCCTGATGAAAGAGCAAGTGGCCCCATGTCTCTAGGACAAAGTTGAGATTTCACCCCATAGACTTGCATTGAAATAAGGCTGAAGCTAGGGTTAGGGTTAGGGTTAGGGTTCCTCAAGTACTAGAAGCCCCAAATTTGCTGTGGGCGCTTCTTGGGGGCTCCTGATGAAAGAGCAAGTGGCCCCATGTCTCTAGGACAAAGTTGAAATTTCACCCCATAGACTTGCATTGAAATAAGGCTGAAGCTAGGGTTAGGGTTAGGGTTAGAGTTCCTCAAGTACTAGAAGCCCCAAATTTGCTGTGGGCGCTTCTTGGGGGCTCCTGATGAAAGAGCAAGTGGCCCCATGTCTCTAGGACAAAGTTGAAATTTCACCCCATAGACTTGCATTGAAATAAGGCTGAAGCTAGGGTTAGGGTTAGGGTTAGGGTTAAGATTAGGGTTAGGGTTCCTCAAGTACTAGAAGCCCCAAATTTGCTGTGGGCGCTTCTTGGGGGCTCCTGATGAAAGAGCAAGTGGCCCCATGTCTCTAGGACAAAGTTGAAATTTCACCCCATAGACTTGCATTGAAATAAGGCTGAAGCTAGGGTTAGGGTTAGGGTTAGGGTTAAGATTAGGGTTAGGGTTCCTCAAGTACTAGAAGCCCCAAATTTGCTGTGGGCGCTTCTTGGGGGCTCCTGATGAAAGAGCAAGTGGCCCCATGTCTCTAGGACAAAGTTGAAATTTCACCCCATAGACTTGCATTGAAATAAGGCTGAAGCTAGGGTTAGGGTTAGGGATAGAGTTCCTCAAGTACTAGAAGCCCCAAATTTGCTGTGGGCGCTTCTTGGGGGCTCCTGATGAAAGAGCAAGTGGCCCCATGTCTCTAGGACAAAGTTGAGATTTCACCCCATAGACTTGCATTGAAATAAGGCTGAAGCTAGGGTTAGGGTTAGGGTTAGGGTTCCTCAAGTACTAGAAGCCCCAAATTTGCTGTGGGCGCTTCTTGGGGGCTCCTGATGAAAGAGCAAGTGGCCCCATGTCTCTAGGACAAAGTTGAAATTTCACCCCATAGACTTGCATTGAAATAAGGCTGAAGCTAGGGTTAGGGTTAGGGTTAGGGTTCCTCAAGTACTAGAAGCCCCAAATTTGCTGTGGGCGCTTCTTGGGGGCTCCTGATGAAAGAGCAAGTGGCCCCATGTCTCTAGGACAAAGTTGAAATTTCACCCCATAGACTTGCATTGAAATAAGGCTGAAGCTAGGGTTAGGGTTAGGGTTAGGGTTAAGATTAGGGTTAGGGTTCCTCAAGTACTAGAAGCCCCAAATTTGCTGTGGGCGCTTCTTGGGGGCTCCTGATGAAAGAGCAAGTGGCCCCATGTCTCTAGGACAAAGTTGAGATTTCACCCCATAGACTTGCATTGAAATAAGGCTGAAGCTAGGGTTAGGGTTAGGGTTAGGGTTAAGATTAGGGTTAGGGTTCCTCAAGTACTAGAAGCCCCAAATTTGCTGTGGGCGCTTCTTGGGGGCTCCTGATGAAAGAGCAAGTGGCCCCATGTCTCTAGGACAAAGTTGAGATTTCACCCCATAGACTTGCATTGAAATAAGGCTGAAGCTAGGGTTAGGGTTAGGGTTAGGGTTAAGATTAGGGTTAGGGTTCCTCAAGTACTAGAAGCCCCAAATTTGCTGTGGGCGCTTCTTGGGGGCTCCTGATGAAAGAGCAAGTGGCCCCATGTCTCTAGGACAAAGTTGAGATTTCACCCCATAGACTTGCATTGAAATAAGGCTGAAGCTAGGGTTAGGGTTAGGGTTAGGGTTCCTCAAGTACTAGAAGCCCCAAATTTGCTGTGGGCGCTTCTTGGGGGCTCCTGATGAAAGAGCAAGTGGCCCCATGTCTCTAGGACAAAGTTGAAATTTCACCCCATAGACTTGCATTGAAATAAGGCTGAAGCTAGGGTTAGGGTTAGGGTTAGAGTTCCTCAAGTACTAGAAGCCCCAAATTTGCTGTGGGCGCTTCTTGGGGGCTCCTGATGAAAGAGCAAGTGGCCCCATGTCTCTAGGACAAAGTTGAAATTTCACCCCATAGACTTGCATTGAAATAAGGCTGAAGCTAGGGTTAGGGTTAGGGTTAGGGTTAAGATTAGGGTTAGGGTTCCTCAAGTACTAGAAGCCCCAAATTTGCTGTGGGCGCTTCTTGGGGGCTCCTGATGAAAGAGCAAGTGGCCCCATGTCTCTAGGACAAAGTTGAAATTTCACCCCATAGACTTGCATTGAAATAAGGCTGAAGCTAGGGTTAGGGTTAGGGTTAGGGTTAAGATTAGGGTTAGGGTTCCTCAAGTACTAGAAGCCCCAAATTTGCTGTGGGCGCTTCTTGGGGGCTCCTGATGAAAGAGCAAGTGGCCCCATGTCTCTAGGACAAAGTTGAAATTTCACCCCATAGACTTGCATTGAAATAAGGCTGAAGCTAGGGTTAGGGTTAGGGATAGAGTTCCTCAAGTACTAGAAGCCCCAAATTTGCTGTGGGCGCTTCTTGGGGGCTCCTGATGAAAGAGCAAGTGGCCCCATGTCTCTAGGACAAAGTTGAGATTTCACCCCATAGACTTGCATTGAAATAAGGCTGAAGCTAGGGTTAGGGTTAGGGTTAGGGTTAAGATTAGGGTTAGGGTTCCTCAAGTACTAGAAGCCCCAAATTTGCTGTGGGCGCTTCTTGGGGGCTCCTGATGAAAGAGCAAGTGGCCCCATGTCTCTAGGACAAAGTTGAGATTTCACCCCATAGACTTGCATTGAAATAAGGCTGAAGCTAGGGTTAGGGTTAGGGTTAGGGTTAAGATTAGGGTTAGGGTTCCTCAAGTACTAGAAGCCCCAAATTTGCTGTGGGCGCTTCTTGGGGGCTCCTGATGAAAGAGCAAGTGGCCCCATGTCTCTAGGACAAAGTTGAAATTTCACCCCATAGACTTGCATTGAAATAAGGCTGAAGCTAGGGTTAGGGTTAGGGTTAGGGTTAAGATTAGGGTTAGGGTTCCTCAAGTACTAGAAGCCCCAAATTTGCTGTGGGCGCTTCTTGGGGGCTCCTGATGAAAGAGCAAGTGGCCCCATGTCTCTAGGACAAAGTTGAAATTTCACCCCATAGACTTGCATTGAAATAAGGCTGAAGCTAGGGTTAGGGTTAGGGTTAGGGTTAAGATTAGGGTTAGGGTTCCTCAAGTACTAGAAGCCCCAAATTTGCTGTGGGCGCTTCTTGGGGGCTCCTGATGAAAGAGCAAGTGGCCCCATGTCTCTAGGACAAAGTTGAAATTTCACCCCATAGACTTGCATTGAAATAAGGCTGAAGCTAGGGTTAGGGTTAGGGTTAGGGTTAAGATTAGGGTTAGGGTTCCTCAAGTACTAGAAGCCCCAAATTTGCTGTGGGCGCTTCTTGGGGGCTCCTGATGAAAGAGCAAGTGGCCCCATGTCTCTAGGACAAAGTTGAAATTTCACCCCATAGACTTGCATTGAAATAAGGCTGAAGCTAGGGTTAGGGTTAGGGTTAGGGTTAAGATTAGGGTTAGGGTTCCTCAAGTACTAGAAGCCCCAAATTTGCTGTGGGCGCTTCTTGGGGGCTCCTGATGAAAGAGCAAGTGGCCCCATGTCTCTAGGACAAAGTTGAAATTTCACCCCATAGACTTGCATTGAAATAAGGCTGAAGCTAGGGTTAGGGTTAGGGTTAAGATTAGGGTTAGGGTTCCTCAAGTACTAGAAGCCCCAAATTTGCTGTGGGCGCTTCTTGGGGGCTCCTGATGAAAGAGCAAGTGGCCCCATGTCTCTAGGACAAAGTTGAAATTTCACCCCATAGACTTGCATTGAAATAAGGCTGAAGCTAGGGTTAGGGTTAGGGTTAGGGTTCCTCAAGTACTAGAAGCCCCAAATTTGCTGTGGGCGCTTCTTGGGGGCTCCTGATGAAAGAGCAAGTGGCCCCATGTCTCTAGGACAAAGTTGAAATTTCACCCCATAGACTTGCATTGAAATAAGGCTGAAGCTAGGGTTAGGGTTAGGGTTAGGGTTCCTCAAGTACTAGAAGCCCCAAATTTGCTGTGGGCGCTTCTTGGGGGCTCCTGATGAAAGAGCAAGTGGCCCCATGTCTCTAGGACAAAGTTGAAATTTCACCCCATAGACTTGCATTGAAATAAGGCTGAAGCTAGGGTTAGGGTTAGGGTTAGGGTTAAGATTAGGGTTAGGGTTCCTCAAGTACTAGAAGCCCCAAATTTGCTGTGGGCGCTTCTTGGGGGCTCCTGATGAAAGAGCAAGTGGCCCCATGTCTCTAGGACAAAGTTGAGATTTCACCCCATAGACTTGCATTGAAATAAGGCTGAAGCTAGGGTTAGGGTTAGGGTTAGGGTTAAGATTAGGGTTAGGGTTCCTCAAGTACTAGAAGCCCCAAATTTGCTGTGGGCGCTTCTTGGGGGCTCCTGATGAAAGAGCAAGTGGCCCCATGTCTCTAGGACAAAGTTGAAATTTCACCCCATAGACTTGCATTGAAATAAGGCTGAAGCTAGGGTTAGGGTTAGGGTTAAGATTAGGGTTAGGGTTCCTCAAGTACTAGAAGCCCCAAATTTGCTGTGGGCGCTTCTTGGGGGCTCCTGATGAAAGAGCAAGTGGCCCCATGTCTCTAGGACAAAGTTGAAATTTCACCCCATAGACTTGCATTGAAATAAGGCTGAAGCTAGGGTTAGGGTTAGGGTTAGGGTTCCTCAAGTACTAGAAGCCCCAAATTTGCTGTGGGCGCTTCTTGGGGGCTCCTGATGAAAGAGCAAGTGGCCCCATGTCTCTAGGACAAAGTTGAAATTTCACCCCATAGACTTGCATTGAAATAAGGCTGAAGCTAGGGTTAGGGTTAGGGTTAGGGTTCCTCAAGTACTAGAAGCCCCAAATTTGCTGTGGGCGCTTCTTGGGGGCTCCTGATGAAAGAGCAAGTGGCCCCATGTCTCTAGGACAAAGTTGAAATTTCACCCCATAGACTTGCATTGAAATAAGGCTGAAGCTAGGGTTAGGGTTAGGGTTAGGGTTAAGATTAGGGTTAGGGTTCCTCAAGTACTAGAAGCCCCAAATTTGCTGTGGGCGCTTCTTGGGGGCTCCTGATGAAAGAGCAAGTGGCCCCATGTCTCTAGGACAAAGTTGAGATTTCACCCCATAGACTTGCATTGAAATAAGGCTGAAGCTAGGGTTAGGGTTAGGGTTAGGGTTAAGATTAGGGTTAGGGTTCCTCAAGTACTAGAAGCCCCAAATTTGCTGTGGGCGCTTCTTGGGGGCTCCTGATGAAAGAGCAAGTGGCCCCATGTCTCTAGGACAAAGTTGAAATTTCACCCCATAGACTTGCATTGAAATAAGGCTGAAGCTAGGGTTAGGGTTAGGGTTAGGGTTTCTCAAGTACTAGAAGCCCCAAATTTGCTGTGGGCGCTTCTTGGGGGCTCCTGATGAAAGAGCAAGTGGCCCCATGTCTCTAGGACAAAGTTGAAATTTCACCCCATAGACTTGCATTGAAATAAGGCTGAAGCTAGGGTTAGGGTTAGGGTTAGGGTTAAGATTAGGGTTAGGGTTCCTCAAGTACTAGAAGCCCCAAATTTGCTGTGGGCGCTTCTTGGGGGCTCCTGATGAAAGAGCAAGTGGCCCCATGTCTCTAGGACAAAGTTGAAATTTCACCCCATAGACTTGCATTGAAATAAGGCTGAAGCTAGGGTTAGGGTTAGGGTTAGAGTTCCTCAAGTACTAGAAGCCCCAAATTTGCTGTGGGCGCTTCTTGGGGGCTCCTGATGAAAGAGCAAGTGGCCCCATGTCTCTAGGACAAAGTTGAAATTTCACCCCATAGACTTGCATTGAAATAAGGCTGAAGCTAGGGTTAGGGTTAGGGTTAGGGTTAAGATTAGGGTTAGGGTTCCTCAAGTACTAGAAGCCCCAAATTTGCTGTGGGCGCTTCTTGGGGGCTCCTGATGAAAGAGCAAGTGGCCCCATGTCTCTAGGACAAAGTTGAGATTTCACCCCATAGACTTGCATTGAAATAAGGCTGAAGCTAGGGTTAGGGTTAGGGTTAGGGTTAAGATTAGGGTTAGGGTTCCTCAAGTACTAGAAGCCCCAAATTTGCTGTGGGCGCTTCTTGGGGGCTCCTGATGAAAGAGCAAGTGGCCCCATGTCTCTAGGACAAAGTTGAGATTTCACCCCATAGACTTGCATTGAAATAAGGCTGAAGCTAGGGTTAGGGTTAGCGTTAGGGTTAAGATTAGGGTTAGGGTTCCTCAAGTACTAGAAGCCCCAAATTTGCTGTGGGCGCTTCTTGGGGGCTCCTGATGAAAGAGCAAGTGGCCCCATGTCTCTAGGACAAAGTTGAAATTTCACCCCATAGACTTGCATTGAAATAAGGCTGAAGCTAGGGTTAGGGTTAGGGTTAGGGTTAAGATTAGGGTTAGGGTTCCTCAAGTACTAGAAGCCCCAAATTTGCTGTGGGCGCTTCTTGGGGGCTCCTGATGAAAGAGCAAGTGGCCCCATGTCTCTAGGACAAAGTTGAAATTTCACCCCATAGACTTGCATTGAAATAAGGCTGAAGCTAGGGTTAGGGTTAGGGTTAGGGTTAAGATTAGGGTTAGGGTTCCTCAAGTACTAGAAGCCCCAAATTTGCTGTGGGCGCTTCTTGGGGGCTCCTGATGAAAGAGCAAGTGGCCCCATGTCTCTAGGACAAAGTTGAGATTTCACCCCATAGACTTGCATTGAAATAAGGCTGAAGCTAGGGTTAGGGTTAGGGTTAGGGTTAAGATTAGGGTTAGGGTTCCTCAAGTACTAGAAGCCCCAAATTTGCTGTGGGCGCTTCTTGGGGGCTCCTGATGAAAGAGCAAGTGGCCCCATGTCTCTAGGACAAAGTTGAGATTTCACCCCATAGACTTGCATTGAAATAAGGCTGAAGCTAGGGTTAGGGTTAGGGTTAGGGTTCCTCAAGTACTAGAAGCCCCAAATTTGCTGTGGGCGCTTCTTGGGGGCTCCTGATGAAAGAGCAAGTGGCCCCATGTCTCTAGGACAAAGTTGAAATTTCACCCCATAGACTTGCATTGAAATAAGGCTGAAGCTAGGGTTAGGGTTAGGGTTAGGGTTCCTCAAGTACTAGAAGCCCCAAATTTGCTGTGGGCGCTTCTTGGGGGCTCCTGATGAAAGAGCAAGTGGCCCCATGTCTCTAGGACAAAGTTGAAATTTCACCCCATAGACTTGCATTGAAATAAGGCTGAAGCTAGGGTTAGGGTTAGGGTTAGGGTTAAGATTAGGGTTAGGGTTCCTCAAGTACTAGAAGCCCCAAATTTGCTGTGGGCGCTTCTTGGGGGCTCCTGATGAAAGAGCAAGTGGCCCCATGTCTCTAGGACAAAGTTGAAATTTCACCCCATAGACTTGCATTGAAATAAGGCTGAAGCTAGGGTTAGGGTTAGGGTTAGGGTTAAGATTAGGGTTAGGGTTCCTCAAGTACTAGAAGCCCCAAATTTGCTGTGGGCGCTTCTTGGGGGCTCCTGATGAAAGAGCAAGTGGCCCCATGTCTCTAGGACAAAGTTGAGATTTCACCCCATAGACTTGCATTGAAATAAGGCTGAAGCTAGGGTTAGGGTTAGGGTTAGGGTTCCTCAAGTACTAGAAGCCCCAAATTTGCTGTGGGCGCTTCTTGGGGGCTCCTGATGAAAGAGCAAGTGGCCCCATGTCTCTAGGACAAAGTTGAAATTTCACCCCATAGACTTGCATTGAAATAAGGCTGAAGCTAGGGTTAGGGTTAGGGTTAGGGTTCCTCAAGTACTAGAAGCCCCAAATTTGCTGTGGGCGCTTCTTGGGGGCTCCTGATGAAAGAGCAAGTGGCCCCATGTCTCTAGGACAAAGTTGAAATTTCACCCCATAGACTTGCATTGAAATAAGGCTGAAGCTAGGGTTAGGGTTAGGGTTAGGGTTAAGATTAGGGTTAGGGTTCCTCAAGTACTAGAAGCCCCAAATTTGCTGTGGGCGCTTCTTGGGGGCTCCTGATGAAAGAGCAAGTGGCCCCATGTCTCTAGGACAAAGTTGAAATTTCACCCCATAGACTTGCATTGAAATAAGGCTGAAGCTAGGGTTAGGGTTAGGGTTAGGGTTCCTCAAGTACTAGAAGCCCCAAATTTGCTGTGGGCGCTTCTTGGGGGCTCCTGATGAAAGAGCAAGTGGCCCCATGTCTCTAGGACAAAGTTGAAATTTCACCCCATAGACTTGCATTGAAATAAGGCTGAAGCTAGGGTTAGGGTTAGGGTTAGGGTTAAGATTAGGGTTAGGGTTCCTCAAGTACTAGAAGCCCCAAATTTGCTGTGGGCGCTTCTTGGGGGCTCCTGATGAAAGAGCAAGTGGCCCCATGTCTCTAGGACAAAGTTGAGATTTCACCCCATAGACTTGCATTGAAATAAGGCTGAAGCTAGGGTTAGGGTTAGGGTTAGGGTTAAGATTAGGGTTAGGGTTCCTCAAGTACTAGAAGCCCCAAATTTGCTGTGGGCGCTTCTTGGGGGCTCCTGATGAAAGAGCAAGTGGCCCCATGTCTCTAGGACAAAGTTGAGATTTCACCCCATAGACTTGCATTGAAATAAGGCTGAAGCTAGGGTTAGGGTTAGGGTTAGGGTTAAGATTAGGGTTAGGGTTCCTCAAGTACTAGAAGCCCCAAATTTGCTGTGGGCGCTTCTTGGGGGCTCCTGATGAAAGAGCAAGTGGCCCCATGTCTCTAGGACAAAGTTGAGATTTCACCCCATAGACTTGCATTGAAATAAGGCTGAAGCTAGGGTTAGGGTTAGGGTTAGGGTTCCTCAAGTACTAGAAGCCCCAAATTTGCTGTGGGCGCTTCTTGGGGGCTCCTGATGAAAGAGCAAGTGGCCCCATGTCTCTAGGACAAAGTTGAGATTTCACCCCATAGACTTGCATTGAAATAAGGCTGAAGCTAGGGTTAGGGTTAGGGTTAGGGTTAAGATTAGGGTTAGGGTTCCTCAAGTACTAGAAGCCCCAAATTTGCTGTGGGCGCTTCTTGGGGGCTCCTGATGAAAGAGCAAGTGGCCCCATGTCTCTAGGACAAAGTTGAAATTTCACCCCATAGACTTGCATTGAAATAAGGCTGAAGCTAGGGTTAGGGTTAGGGTTAAGATTAGGGTTAGGGTTCCTCAAGTACTAGAAGCCCCAAATTTGCTGTGGGCGCTTCTTGGGGGCTCCTGATGAAAGAGCAAGTGGCCCCATGTCTCTAGGACAAAGTTGAAATTTCACCCCATAGACTTGCATTGAAATAAGGCTGAAGCTAGGGTTAGGGTTAGGGTTAGGGTTCCTCAAGTACTAGAAGCCCCAAATTTGCTGTGGGCGCTTCTTGGGGGCTCCTGATGAAAGAGCAAGTGGCCCCATGTCTCTAGGACAAAGTTGAAATTTCACCCCATAGACTTGCATTGAAATAAGGCTGAAGCTAGGGTTAGGGTTAGGGTTAGGGTTAAGATTAGGGTTAGGGTTCCTCAAGTACTAGAAGCCCCAAATTTGCTGTGGGCGCTTCTTGGGGGCTCCTGATGAAAGAGCAAGTGGCCCCATGTCTCTAGGACAAAGTTGAAATTTCACCCCATAGACTTGCATTGAAATAAGGCTGAAGCTAGGGTTAGGGTTAGGGTTAGGGTTCCTCAAGTACTAGAAGCCCCAAATTTGCTGTGGGCGCTTCTTGGGGGCTCCTGATGAAAGAGCAAGTGGCCCCATGTCTCTAGGACAAAGTTGAGATTTCACCCCATAGACTTGCATTGAAATAAGGCTGAAGCTAGGGTTAGGGTTAGGGTTAGGGTTCCTCAAGTACTAGAAGCCCCAAATTTGCTGTGGGCGCTTCTTGGGGGCTCCTGATGAAAGAGCAAGTGGCCCCATGTCTCTAGGACAAAGTTGAAATTTCACCCCATAGACTTGCATTGAAATAAGGCTGAAGCTAGGGTTAGGGTTAGGGTTAGGGTTAAGATTAGGGTTAGGGTTCCTCAAGTACTAGAAGCCCCAAATTTGCTGTGGGCGCTTCTTGGGGGCTCCTGATGAAAGAGCAAGTGGCCCCATGTCTCTAGGACAAAGTTGAGATTTCACCCCATAGACTTGCATTGAAATAAGGCTGAAGCTAGGGTTAGGGTTAGGGTTAGGGTTAAGATTAGGGTTAGGGTTCCTCAAGTACTAGAAGCCCCAAATTTGCTGTGGGCGCTTCTTGGGGGCTCCTGATGAAAGAGCAAGTGGCCCCATGTCTCTAGGACAAAGTTGAAATTTCACCCCATAGACTTGCATTGAAATAAGGCTGAAGCTAGGGTTAGGGTTAGGGTTAGAGTTCCTCAAGTACTAGAAGCCCCAAATTTGCTGTGGGCGCTTCTTGGGGGCTCCTGATGAAAGAGCAAGTGGCCCCATGTCTCTAGGACAAAGTTGAAATTTCACCCCATAGACTTGCATTGAAATAAGGCTGAAGCTAGGGTTAGGGTTAGGGTTAGGGTTAAGATTAGGGTTAGGGTTCCTCAAGTACTAGAAGCCCCAAATTTGCTGTGGGCGCTTCTTGGGGGCTCCTGATGAAAGAGCAAGTGGCCCCATGTCTCTAGGACAAAGTTGAGATTTCACCCCATAGACTTGCATTGAAATAAGGCTGAAGCTAGGGTTAGGGTTAGGGTTAGGGTTAAGATTAGGGTTAGGGTTCCTCAAGTACTAGAAGCCCCAAATTTGCTGTGGGCGCTTCTTGGGGGCTCCTGATGAAAGAGCAAGTGGCCCCATGTCTCTAGGACAAAGTTGAGATTTCACCCCATAGACTTGCATTGAAATAAGGCTGAAGCTAGGGTTAGGGTTAGCGTTAGGGTTAAGATTAGGGTTAGGGTTCCTCAAGTACTAGAAGCCCCAAATTTGCTGTGGGCGCTTCTTGGGGGCTCCTGATGAAAGAGCAAGTGGCCCCATGTCTCTAGGACAAAGTTGAAATTTCACCCCATAGACTTGCATTGAAATAAGGCTGAAGCTAGGGTTAGGGTTAGGGTTAGGGTTAAGATTAGGGTTAGGGTTCCTCAAGTACTAGAAGCCCCAAATTTGCTGTGGGCGCTTCTTGGGGGCTCCTGATGAAAGAGCAAGTGGCCCCATGTCTCTAGGACAAAGTTGAAATTTCACCCCATAGACTTGCATTGAAATAAGGCTGAAGCTAGGGTTAGGGTTAGGGTTAGGGTTAAGATTAGGGTTAGGGTTCCTCAAGTACTAGAAGCCCCAAATTTGCTGTGGGCGCTTCTTGGGGGCTCCTGATGAAAGAGCAAGTGGCCCCATGTCTCTAGGACAAAGTTGAGATTTCACCCCATAGACTTGCATTGAAATAAGGCTGAAGCTAGGGTTAGGGTTAGGGTTAGGGTTAAGATTAGGGTTAGGGTTCCTCAAGTACTAGAAGCCCCAAATTTGCTGTGGGCGCTTCTTGGGGGCTCCTGATGAAAGAGCAAGTGGCCCCATGTCTCTAGGACAAAGTTGAGATTTCACCCCATAGACTTGCATTGAAATAAGGCTGAAGCTAGGGTTAGGGTTAGGGTTAGGGTTCCTCAAGTACTAGAAGCCCCAAATTTGCTGTGGGCGCTTCTTGGGGGCTCCTGATGAAAGAGCAAGTGGCCCCATGTCTCTAGGACAAAGTTGAAATTTCACCCCATAGACTTGCATTGAAATAAGGCTGAAGCTAGGGTTAGGGTTAGGGTTAGGGTTCCTCAAGTACTAGAAGCCCCAAATTTGCTGTGGGCGCTTCTTGGGGGCTCCTGATGAAAGAGCAAGTGGCCCCATGTCTCTAGGACAAAGTTGAAATTTCACCCCATAGACTTGCATTGAAATAAGGCTGAAGCTAGGGTTAGGGTTAGGGTTAGGGTTAAGATTAGGGTTAGGGTTCCTCAAGTACTAGAAGCCCCAAATTTGCTGTGGGCGCTTCTTGGGGGCTCCTGATGAAAGAGCAAGTGGCCCCATGTCTCTAGGACAAAGTTGAAATTTCACCCCATAGACTTGCATTGAAATAAGGCTGAAGCTAGGGTTAGGGTTAGGGTTAGGGTTCCTCAAGTACTAGAAGCCCCAAATTTGCTGTGGGCGCTTCTTGGGGGCTCCTGATGAAAGAGCAAGTGGCCCCATGTCTCTAGGACAAAGTTGAAATTTCACCCCATAGACTTGCATTGAAATAAGGCTGAAGCTAGGGTTAGGGTTAGGGTTAGGGTTAAGATTAGGGTTAGGGTTCCTCAAGTACTAGAAGCCCCAAATTTGCTGTGGGCGCTTCTTGGGGGCTCCTGATGAAAGAGCAAGTGGCCCCATGTCTCTAGGACAAAGTTGAGATTTCACCCCATAGACTTGCATTGAAATAAGGCTGAAGCTAGGGTTAGGGTTAGGGTTAGGGTTAAGATTAGGGTTAGGGTTCCTCAAGTACTAGAAGCCCCAAATTTGCTGTGGGCGCTTCTTGGGGGCTCCTGATGAAAGAGCAAGTGGCCCCATGTCTCTAGGACAAAGTTGAGATTTCACCCCATAGACTTGCATTGAAATAAGGCTGAAGCTAGGGTTAGGGTTAGGGTTAGGGTTCCTCAAGTACTAGAAGCCCCAAATTTGCTGTGGGCGCTTCTTGGGGGCTCCTGATGAAAGAGCAAGTGGCCCCATGTCTCTAGGACAAAGTTGAAATTTCACCCCATAGACTTGCATTGAAATAAGGCTGAAGCTAGGGTTAGGGTTAGGGTTAGGGTTAAGATTAGGGTTAGGGTTCCTCAAGTACTAGAAGCCCCAAATTTGCTGTGGGCGCTTCTTGGGGGCTCCTGATGAAAGAGCAAGTGGCCCCATGTCTCTAGGACAAAGTTGAAATTTCACCCCATAGACTTGCATTGAAATAAGGCTGAAGCTAGGGTTAGGGTTAGGGTTAGGGTTCCTCAAGTACTAGAAGCCCCAAATTTGCTGTGGGCGCTTCTTGGGGGCTCCTGATGAAAGAGCAAGTGGCCCCATGTCTCTAGGACAAAGTTGAAATTTCACCCCATAGACTTGCATTGAAATAAGGCTGAAGCTAGGGTTAGGGTTAGGGTTAGGGTTAAGATTAGGGTTAGGGTTCCTCAAGTACTAGAAGCCCCAAATTTGCTGTGGGCGCTTCTTGGGGGCTCCTGATGAAAGAGCAAGTGGCCCCATGTCTCTAGGACAAAGTTGAAATTTCACCCCATAGACTTGCATTGAAATAAGGCTGAAGCTAGGGTTAGGGTTAGGGTTAGAGTTCCTCAAGTACTAGAAGCCCCAAATTTGCTGTGGGCGCTTCTTGGGGGCTCCTGATGAAAGAGCAAGTGGCCCCATGTCTCTAGGACAAAGTTGAAATTTCACCCCATAGACTTGCATTGAAATAAGGCTGAAGCTAGGGTTAGGGTTAGGGTTAGGGTTAAGATTAGGGTTAGGGTTCCTCAAGTACTAGAAGCCCCAAATTTGCTGTGGGCGCTTCTTGGGGGCTCCTGATGAAAGAGCAAGTGGCCCCATGTCTCTAGGACAAAGTTGAGATTTCACCCCATAGACTTGCATTGAAATAAGGCTGAAGCTAGGGTTAGGGTTAGGGTTAGGGTTAAGATTAGGGTTAGGGTTCCTCAAGTACTAGAAGCCCCAAATTTGCTGTGGGCGCTTCTTGGGGGCTCCTGATGAAAGAGCAAGTGGCCCCATGTCTCTAGGACAAAGTTGAAATTTCACCCCATAGACTTGCATTGAAATAAGGCTGAAGCTAGGGTTAGGGTTAGGGTTAGAGTTCCTCAAGTACTAGAAGCCCCAAATTTGCTGTGGGCGCTTCTTGGGGGCTCCTGATGAAAGAGCAAGTGGCCCCATGTCTCTAGGACAAAGTTGAGATTTCACCCCATAGACTTGCATTGAAATAAGGCTGAAGCTAGGGTTAGGGTTAGGGTTAGGGTTCCTCAAGTACTAGAAGCCCCAAATTTGCTGTGGGCGCTTCTTGGGGGCTCCTGATGAAAGAGCAAGTGGCCCCATGTCTCTAGGACAAAGTTGAAATTTCACCCCATAGACTTGCATTGAAATAAGGCTGAAGCTAGGGTTAGGGTTAGGGTTAGGGTTAAGATTAGGGTTAGGGTTCCTCAAGTACTAGAAGCCCCAAATTTGCTGTGGGCGCTTCTTGGGGGCTCCTGATGAAAGAGCAAGTGGCCCCATGTCTCTAGGACAAAGTTGAAATTTCACCCCATAGACTTGCATTGAAATAAGGCTGAAGCTAGGGTTAGGGTTAGGGTTAAGATTAGGGTTAGGGTTCCTCAAGTACTAGAAGCCCCAAATTTGCTGTGGGCGCTTCTTGGGGGCTCCTGATGAAAGAGCAAGTGGCCCCATGTCTCTAGGACAAAGTTGAAATTTCACCCCATAGACTTGCATTGAAATAAGGCTGAAGCTAGGGTTAGGGTTAGGGTTAGGGTTAAGATTAGGGTTAGGGTTCCTCAAGTACTAGAAGCCCCAAATTTGCTGTGGGCGCTTCTTGGGGGCTCCTGATGAAAGAGCAAGTGGCCCCATGTCTCTAGGACAAAGTTGAGATTTCACCCCATAGACTTGCATTGAAATAAGGCTGAAGCTAGGGTTAGGGTTAGGGTTAGGGTTAAGATTAGGGTTAGGGTTCCTCAAGTACTAGAAGCCCCAAATTTGCTGTGGGCGCTTCTTGGGGGCTCCTGATGAAAGAGCAAGTGGCCCCATGTCTCTAGGACAAAGTTGAAATTTCACCCCATAGACTTGCATTGAAATAAGGCTGAAGCTAGGGTTAGGGTTAGGGTTAGAGTTCCTCAAGTACTAGAAGCCCCAAATTTGCTGTGGGCGCTTCTTGGGGGCTCCTGATGAAAGAGCAAGTGGCCCCATGTCTCTAGGACAAAGTTGAGATTTCACCCCATAGACTTGCATTGAAATAAGGCTGAAGCTAGGGTTAGGGTTAGGGTTAGGGTTCCTCAAGTACTAGAAGCCCCAAATTTGCTGTGGGCGCTTCTTGGGGGCTCCTGATGAAAGAGCAAGTGGCCCCATGTCTCTAGGACAAAGTTGAAATTTCACCCCATAGACTTGCATTGAAATAAGGCTGAAGCTAGGGTTAGGGTTAGGGTTAGGGTTAAGATTAGGGTTAGGGTTCCTCAAGTACTAGAAGCCCCAAATTTGCTGTGGGCGCTTCTTGGGGGCTCCTGATGAAAGAGCAAGTGGCCCCATGTCTCTAGGACAAAGTTGAAATTTCACCCCATAGACTTGCATTGAAATAAGGCTGAAGCTAGGGTTAGGGTTAGGGTTAGGGTTCCTCAAGTACTAGAAGCCCCAAATTTGCTGTGGGCGCTTCTTGGGGGCTCCTGATGAAAGAGCAAGTGGCCCCATGTCTCTAGGACAAAGTTGAAATTTCACCCCATAGACTTGCATTGAAATAAGGCTGAAGCTAGGGTTAGGGTTAGGGTTAGGGTTAAGATTAGGGTTAGGGTTCCTCAAGTACTAGAAGCCCCAAATTTGCTGTGGGCGCTTCTTGGGGGCTCCTGATGAAAGAGCAAGTGGCCCCATGTCTCTAGGACAAAGTTGAAATTTCACCCCATAGACTTGCATTGAAATAAGGCTGAAGCTAGGGTTAGGGTTAGGGTTAGAGTTCCTCAAGTACTAGAAGCCCCAAATTTGCTGTGGGCGCTTCTTGGGGGCTCCTGATGAAAGAGCAAGTGGCCCCATGTCTCTAGGACAAAGTTGAAATTTCACCCCATAGACTTGCATTGAAATAAGGCTGAAGCTAGGGTTAGGGTTAGGGTTAGGGTTAAGATTAGGGTTAGGGTTCCTCAAGTACTAGAAGCCCCAAATTTGCTGTGGGCGCTTCTTGGGGGCTCCTGATGAAAGAGCAAGTGGCCCCATGTCTCTAGGACAAAGTTGAGATTTCACCCCATAGACTTGCATTGAAATAAGGCTGAAGCTAGGGTTAGGGTTAGGGTTAGGGTTAAGATTAGGGTTAGGGTTCCTCAAGTACTAGAAGCCCCAAATTTGCTGTGGGCGCTTCTTGGGGGCTCCTGATGAAAGAGCAAGTGGCCCCATGTCTCTAGGACAAAGTTGAAATTTCACCCCATAGACTTGCATTGAAATAAGGCTGAAGCTAGGGTTAGGGTTAGGGTTAGAGTTCCTCAAGTACTAGAAGCCCCAAATTTGCTGTGGGCGCTTCTTGGGGGCTCCTGATGAAAGAGCAAGTGGCCCCATGTCTCTAGGACAAAGTTGAAATTTCACCCCATAGACTTGCATTGAAATAAGGCTGAAGCTAGGGTTAGGGTTAGGGTTAGGGTTAAGATTAGGGTTAGGGTTCCTCAAGTACTAGAAGCCCCAAATTTGCTGTGGGCGCTTCTTGGGGGCTCCTGATGAAAGAGCAAGTGGCCCCATGTCTCTAGGACAAAGTTGAGATTTCACCCCATAGACTTGCATTGAAATAAGGCTGAAGCTAGGGTTAGGGTTAGGGTTAGGGTTAAGATTAGGGTTAGGGTTCCTCAAGTACTAGAAGCCCCAAATTTGCTGTGGGCGCTTCTTGGGGGCTCCTGATGAAAGAGCAAGTGGCCCCATGTCTCTAGGACAAAGTTGAAATTTCACCCCATAGACTTGCATTGAAATAAGGCTGAAGCTAGGGTTAGGGTTAGGGTTAGGGTTAAGATTAGGGTTAGGGTTCCTCAAGTACTAGAAGCCCCAAATTTGCTGTGGGCGCTTCTTGGGGGCTCCTGATGAAAGAGCAAGTGGCCCCATGTCTCTAGGACAAAGTTGAGATTTCACCCCATAGACTTGCATTGAAATAAGGCTGAAGCTAGGGTTAGGGTTAGGGTTAGGGTTAAGATTAGGGTTAGGGTTCCTCAAGTACTAGAAGCCCCAAATTTGCTGTGGGCGCTTCTTGGGGGCTCCTGATGAAAGAGCAAGTGGCCCCATGTCTCTAGGACAAAGTTGAAATTTCACCCCATAGACTTGCATTGAAATAAGGCTGAAGCTAGGGTTAGGGTTAGGGTTAGGGTTAAGATTAGGGTTAGGGTTCCTCAAGTACTAGAAGCCCCAAATTTGCTGTGGGCGCTTCTTGGGGGCTCCTGATGAAAGAGCAAGTGGCCCCATGTCTCTAGGACAAAGTTGAAATTTCACCCCATAGACTTGCATTGAAATAAGGCTGAAGCTAGGGTTAGGGTTAGGGTTAGGGTTAAGATTAGGGTTAGGGTTCCTCAAGTACTAGAAGCCCCAAATTTGCTGTGGGCGCTTCTTGGGGGCTCCTGATGAAAGAGCAAGTGGCCCCATGTCTCTAGGACAAAGTTGAAATTTCACCCCATAGACTTGCATTGAAATAAGGCTGAAGCTAGGGTTAGGGTTAGGGTTAAGATTAGGGTTAGGGTTCCTCAAGTACTAGAAGCCCCAAATTTGCTGTGGGCGCTTCTTGGGGGCTCCTGATGAAAGAGCAAGTGGCCCCATGTCTCTAGGACAAAGTTGAAATTTCACCCCATAGACTTGCATTGAAATAAGGCTGAAGCTAGGGTTAGGGTTAGGGTTAGGGTTCCTCAAGTACTAGAAGCCCCAAATTTGCTGTGGGCGCTTCTTGGGGGCTCCTGATGAAAGAGCAAGTGGCCCCATGTCTCTAGGACAAAGTTGAAATTTCACCCCATAGACTTGCATTGAAATAAGGCTGAAGCTAGGGTTAGGGTTAGGGTTAGGGTTAAGATTAGGGTTAGGGTTCCTCAAGTACTAGAAGCCCCAAATTTGCTGTGGGCGCTTCTTGGGGGCTCCTGATGAAAGAGCAAGTGGCCCCATGTCTCTAGGACAAAGTTGAGATTTCACCCCATAGACTTGCATTGAAATAAGGCTGAAGCTAGGGTTAGGGTTAGGGTTAGGGTTAAGATTAGGGTTAGGGTTCCTCAAGTACTAGAAGCCCCAAATTTGCTGTGGGCGCTTCTTGGGGGCTCCTGATGAAAGAGCAAGTGGCCCCATGTCTCTAGGACAAAGTTGAAATTTCACCCCATAGACTTGCATTGAAATAAGGCTGAAGCTAGGGTTAGGGTTAGGGTTAGGGTTCCTCAAGTACTAGAAGCCCCAAATTTGCTGTGGGCGCTTCTTGGGGGCTCCTGATGAAAGAGCAAGTGGCCCCATGTCTCTAGGACAAAGTTGAAATTTCACCCCATAGACTTGCATTGAAATAAGGCTGAAGCTAGGGTTAGGGTTAGGGTTAGGGTTAAGATTAGGGTTAGGGTTCCTCAAGTACTAGAAGCCCCAAATTTGCTGTGGGCGCTTCTTGGGGGCTCCTGATGAAAGAGCAAGTGGCCCCATGTCTCTAGGACAAAGTTGAGATTTCACCCCATAGACTTGCATTAGGGTTAGGGTTAGGGTTAGGGTTAAGATTAGGGTTAGGGTTCCTCAAGTACTAGAAGCCCCAAATTTGCTGTGGGCGCTTCTTGGGGGCTCCTGATGAAAGAGCAAGTGGCCCCATGTCTCTAGGACAAAGTTGAAATTTCACCCCATAGACTTGCATTGAAATAAGGCTGAAGCTAGGGTTAGGGTTAGGGTTAGGGTTCCTCAAGTACTAGAAGCCCCAAATTTGCTGTGGGCGCTTCTTGGGGGCTCCTGATGAAAGAGCAAGTGGCCCCATGTCTCTAGGACAAAGTTGAGATTTCACCCCATAGACTTGCATTGAAATAAGGCTGAAGCTAGGGTTAGGGTTAGGGTTAGGGTTCCTCAAGTACTAGAAGCCCCAAATTTGCTGTGGGCGCTTCTTGGGGGCTCCTGATGAAAGAGCAAGTGGCCCCATGTCTCTAGGACAAAGTTGAAATTTCACCCCATAGACTTGCATTGAAATAAGGCTGAAGCTAGGGTTAGGGTTAGGGTTAGGGTTAAGATTAGGGTTAGGGTTCCTCAAGTACTAGAAGCCCCAAATTTGCTGTGGGCGCTTCTTGGGGGCTCCTGATGAAAGAGCAAGTGGCCCCATGTCTCTAGGACAAAGTTGAAATTTCACCCCATAGACTTGCATTGAAATAAGGCTGAAGCTAGGGTTAGGGTTAGGGTTAGGGTTCCTCAAGTACTAGAAGCCCCAAATTTGCTGTGGGCGCTTCTTGGGGGCTCCTGATGAAAGAGCAAGTGGCCCCATGTCTCTAGGACAAAGTTGAAATTTCACCCCATAGACTTGCATTGAAATAAGGCTGAAGCTAGGGTTAGGGTTAGGGTTAGGGTTAAGATTAGGGTTAGGGTTCCTCAAGTACTAGAAGCCCCAAATTTGCTGTGGGCGCTTCTTGGGGGCTCCTGATGAAAGAGCAAGTGGCCCCATGTCTCTAGGACAAAGTTGAAATTTCACCCCATAGACTTGCATTGAAATAAGGCTGAAGCTAGGGTTAGGGTTAGGGTTAGAGTTCCTCAAGTACTAGAAGCCCCAAATTTGCTGTGGGCGCTTCTTGGGGGCTCCTGATGAAAGAGCAAGTGGCCCCATGTCTCTAGGACAAAGTTGAAATTTCACCCCATAGACTTGCATTGAAATAAGGCTGAAGCTAGGGTTAGGGTTAGGGTTAGGGTTAAGATTAGGGTTAGGGTTCCTCAAGTACTAGAAGCCCCAAATTTGCTGTGGGCGCTTCTTGGGGGCTCCTGATGAAAGAGCAAGTGGCCCCATGTCTCTAGGACAAAGTTGAGATTTCACCCCATAGACTTGCATTGAAATAAGGCTGAAGCTAGGGTTAGGGTTAGGGTTAGGGTTAAGATTAGGGTTAGGGTTCCTCAAGTACTAGAAGCCCCAAATTTGCTGTGGGCGCTTCTTGGGGGCTCCTGATGAAAGAGCAAGTGGCCCCATGTCTCTAGGACAAAGTTGAAATTTCACCCCATAGACTTGCATTGAAATAAGGCTGAAGCTAGGGTTAGGGTTAGGGTTAGGGTTAAGATTAGGGTTAGGGTTCCTCAAGTACTAGAAGCCCCAAATTTGCTGTGGGCGCTTCTTGGGGGCTCCTGATGAAAGAGCAAGTGGCCCCATGTCTCTAGGACAAAGTTGAAATTTCACCCCATAGACTTGCATTGAAATAAGGCTGAAGCTAGGGTTAGGGTTAGGGTTAGGGTTAAGATTAGGGTTAGGGTTCCTCAAGTACTAGAAGCCCCAAATTTGCTGTGGGCGCTTCTTGGGGGCTCCTGATGAAAGAGCAAGTGGCCCCATGTCTCTAGGACAAAGTTGAAATTTCACCCCATAGACTTGCATTGAAATAAGGCTGAAGCTAGGGTTAGGGTTAGGGTTAGGGTTAAGATTAGGGTTAGGGTTCCTCAAGTACTAGAAGCCCCAAATTTGCTGTGGGCGCTTCTTGGGGGCTCCTGATGAAAGAGCAAGTGGCCCCATGTCTCTAGGACAAAGTTGAAATTTCACCCCATAGACTTGCATTGAAATAAGGCTGAAGCTAGGGTTAGGGTTAGGGTTAGGGTTAAGATTAGGGTTAGGGTTCCTCAAGTACTAGAAGCCCCAAATTTGCTGTGGGCGCTTCTTGGGGGCTCCTGATGAAAGAGCAAGTGGCCCCATGTCTCTAGGACAAAGTTGAAATTTCACCCCATAGACTTGCATTGAAATAAGGCTGAAGCTAGGGTTAGGGTTAGGGTTAAGATTAGGGTTAGGGTTCCTCAAGTACTAGAAGCCCCAAATTTGCTGTGGGCGCTTCTTGGGGGCTCCTGATGAAAGAGCAAGTGGCCCCATGTCTCTAGGACAAAGTTGAAATTTCACCCCATAGACTTGCATTGAAATAAGGCTGAAGCTAGGGTTAGGGTTAGGGTTAGGGTTCCTCAAGTACTAGAAGCCCCAAATTTGCTGTGGGCGCTTCTTGGGGGCTCCTGATGAAAGAGCAAGTGGCCCCATGTCTCTAGGACAAAGTTGAAATTTCACCCCATAGACTTGCATTGAAATAAGGCTGAAGCTAGGGTTAGGGTTAGGGTTAGAGTTCCTCAAGTACTAGAAGCCCCAAATTTGCTGTGGGCGCTTCTTGGGGGCTCCTGATGAAAGAGCAAGTGGCCCCATGTCTCTAGGACAAAGTTGAAATTTCACCCCATAGACTTGCATTGAAATAAGGCTGAAGCTAGGGTTAGGGTTAGGGTTAGGGTTAAGATTAGGGTTAGGGTTCCTCAAGTACTAGAAGCCCCAAATTTGCTGTGGGCGCTTCTTGGGGGCTCCTGATGAAAGAGCAAGTGGCCCCATGTCTCTAGGACAAAGTTGAGATTTCACCCCATAGACTTGCATTGAAATAAGGCTGAAGCTAGGGTTAGGGTTAGGGTTAGGGTTAAGATTAGGGTTAGGGTTCCTCAAGTACTAGAAGCCCCAAATTTGCTGTGGGCGCTTCTTGGGGGCTCCTGATGAAAGAGCAAGTGGCCCCATGTCTCTAGGACAAAGTTGAAATTTCACCCCATAGACTTGCATTGAAATAAGGCTGAAGCTAGGGTTAGGGTTAGGGTTAGGGTTAAGATTAGGGTTAGGGTTCCTCAAGTACTAGAAGCCCCAAATTTGCTGTGGGCGCTTCTTGGGGGCTCCTGATGAAAGAGCAAGTGGCCCCATGTCTCTAGGACAAAGTTGAGATTTCACCCCATAGACTTGCATTGAAATAAGGCTGAAGCTAGGGTTAGGGTTAGGGTTAGGGTTAAGATTAGGGTTAGGGTTCCTCAAGTACTAGAAGCCCCAAATTTGCTGTGGGCGCTTCTTGGGGGCTCCTGATGAAAGAGCAAGTGGCCCCATGTCTCTAGGACAAAGTTGAAATTTCACCCCATAGACTTGCATTGAAATAAGGCTGAAGCTAGGGTTAGGGTTAGGGTTAGGGTTAAGATTAGGGTTAGGGTTCCTCAAGTACTAGAAGCCCCAAATTTGCTGTGGGCGCTTCTTGGGGGCTCCTGATGAAAGAGCAAGTGGCCCCATGTCTCTAGGACAAAGTTGAAATTTCACCCCATAGACTTGCATTGAAATAAGGCTGAAGCTAGGGTTAGGGTTAGGGTTAGGGTTAAGATTAGGGTTAGGGTTCCTCAAGTACTAGAAGCCCCAAATTTGCTGTGGGCGCTTCTTGGGGGCTCCTGATGAAAGAGCAAGTGGCCCCATGTCTCTAGGACAAAGTTGAAATTTCACCCCATAGACTTGCATTGAAATAAGGCTGAAGCTAGGGTTAGGGTTAGGGTTAGGGTTAAGATTAGGGTTAGGGTTCCTCAAGTACTAGAAGCCCCAAATTTGCTGTGGGCGCTTCTTGGGGGCTCCTGATGAAAGAGCAAGTGGCCCCATGTCTCTAGGACAAAGTTGAAATTTCACCCCATAGACTTGCATTGAAATAAGGCTGAAGCTAGGGTTAGGGTTAGGGTTAGGGTTAAGATTAGGGTTAGGGTTCCTCAAGTACTAGAAGCCCCAAATTTGCTGTGGGCGCTTCTTGGGGGCTCCTGATGAAAGAGCAAGTGGCCCCATGTCTCTAGGACAAAGTTGAAATTTCACCCCATAGACTTGCATTGAAATAAGGCTGAAGCTAGGGTTAGGGTTAGGGTTAAGATTAGGGTTAGGGTTCCTCAAGTACTAGAAGCCCCAAATTTGCTGTGGGCGCTTCTTGGGGGCTCCTGATGAAAGAGCAAGTGGCCCCATGTCTCTAGGACAAAGTTGAAATTTCACCCCATAGACTTGCATTGAAATAAGGCTGAAGCTAGGGTTAGGGTTAGGGTTAGGGTTCCTCAAGTACTAGAAGCCCCAAATTTGCTGTGGGCGCTTCTTGGGGGCTCCTGATGAAAGAGCAAGTGGCCCCATGTCTCTAGGACAAAGTTGAAATTTCACCCCATAGACTTGCATTGAAATAAGGCTGAAGCTAGGGTTAGGGTTAGGGTTAGGGTTAAGATTAGGGTTAGGGTTCCTCAAGTACTAGAAGCCCCAAATTTGCTGTGGGCGCTTCTTGGGGGCTCCTGATGAAAGAGCAAGTGGCCCCATGTCTCTAGGACAAAGTTGAGATTTCACCCCATAGACTTGCATTGAAATAAGGCTGAAGCTAGGGTTAGGGTTAGGGTTAGGGTTAAGATTAGGGTTAGGGTTCCTCAAGTACTAGAAGCCCCAAATTTGCTGTGGGCGCTTCTTGGGGGCTCCTGATGAAAGAGCAAGTGGCCCCATGTCTCTAGGACAAAGTTGAAATTTCACCCCATAGACTTGCATTGAAATAAGGCTGAAGCTAGGGTTAGGGTTAGGGTTAGGGTTCCTCAAGTACTAGAAGCCCCAAATTTGCTGTGGGCGCTTCTTGGGGGCTCCTGATGAAAGAGCAAGTGGCCCCATGTCTCTAGGACAAAGTTGAAATTTCACCCCATAGACTTGCATTGAAATAAGGCTGAAGCTAGGGTTAGGGTTAGGGTTAGGGTTAAGATTAGGGTTAGGGTTCCTCAAGTACTAGAAGCCCCAAATTTGCTGTGGGCGCTTCTTGGGGGCTCCTGATGAAAGAGCAAGTGGCCCCATGTCTCTAGGACAAAGTTGAGATTTCACCCCATAGACTTGCATTGAAATAAGGCTGAAGCTAGGGTTAGGGTTAGGGTTAGGGTTAAGATTAGGGTTAGGGTTCCTCAAGTACTAGAAGCCCCAAATTTGCTGTGGGCGCTTCTTGGGGGCTCCTGATGAAAGAGCAAGTGGCCCCATGTCTCTAGGACAAAGTTGAAATTTCACCCCATAGACTTGCATTGAAATAAGGCTGAAGCTAGGGTTAGGGTTAGGGTTAGGGTTAAGATTAGGGTTAGGGTTCCTCAAGTACTAGAAGCCCCAAATTTGCTGTGGGCGCTTCTTGGGGGCTCCTGATGAAAGAGCAAGTGGCCCCATGTCTCTAGGACAAAGTTGAAATTTCACCCCATAGACTTGCATTGAAATAAGGCTGAAGCTAGGGTTAGGGTTAGGGTTAGGGTTCCTCAAGTACTAGAAGCCCCAAATTTGCTGTGGGCGCTTCTTGGGGGCTCCTGATGAAAGAGCAAGTGGCCCCATGTCTCTAGGACAAAGTTGAAATTTCACCCCATAGACTTGCATTGAAATAAGGCTGAAGCTAGGGTTAGGGTTAGGGTTAGGGTTAAGATTAGGGTTAGGGTTCCTCAAGTACTAGAAGCCCCAAATTTGCTGTGGGCGCTTCTTGGGGGCTCCTGATGAAAGAGCAAGTGGCCCCATGTCTCTAGGACAAAGTTGAGATTTCACCCCATAGACTTGCATTGAAATAAGGCTGAAGCTAGGGTTAGGGTTAGGGTTAGGGTTAAGATTAGGGTTAGGGTTCCTCAAGTACTAGAAGCCCCAAATTTGCTGTGGGCGCTTCTTGGGGGCTCCTGATGAAAGAGCAAGTGGCCCCATGTCTCTAGGACAAAGTTGAAATTTCACCCCATAGACTTGCATTGAAATAAGGCTGAAGCTAGGGTTAGGGTTAGGGTTAGGGTTCCTCAAGTACTAGAAGCCCCAAATTTGCTGTGGGCGCTTCTTGGGGGCTCCTGATGAAAGAGCAAGTGGCCCCATGTCTCTAGGACAAAGTTGAAATTTCACCCCATAGACTTGCATTGAAATAAGGCTGAAGCTAGGGTTAGGGTTAGGGTTAGGGTTAAGATTAGGGTTAGGGTTCCTCAAGTACTAGAAGCCCCAAATTTGCTGTGGGCGCTTCTTGGGGGCTCCTGATGAAAGAGCAAGTGGCCCCATGTCTCTAGGACAAAGTTGAAATTTCACCCCATAGACTTGCATTGAAATAAGGCTGAAGCTAGGGTTAGGGTTAGGGTTAGGGTTAAGATTAGGGTTAGGGTTCCTCAAGTACTAGAAGCCCCAAATTTGCTGTGGGCGCTTCTTGGGGGCTCCTGATGAAAGAGCAAGTGGCCCCATGTCTCTAGGACAAAGTTGAGATTTCACCCCATAGACTTGCATTGAAATAAGGCTGAAGCTAGGGTTAGGGTTAGGGTTAGGGTTAAGATTAGGGTTAGGGTTCCTCAAGTACTAGAAGCCCCAAATTTGCTGTGGGCGCTTCTTGGGGGCTCCTGATGAAAGAGCAAGTGGCCCCATGTCTCTAGGACAAAGTTGAAATTTCACCCCATAGACTTGCATTGAAATAAGGCTGAAGCTAGGGTTAGGGTTAGGGTTAAGATTAGGGTTAGGGTTCCTCAAGTACTAGAAGCCCCAAATTTGCTGTGGGCGCTTCTTGGGGGCTCCTGATGAAAGAGCAAGTGGCCCCATGTCTCTAGGACAAAGTTGAAATTTCACCCCATAGACTTGCATTGAAATAAGGCTGAAGCTAGGGTTAGGGTTAGGGTTAGGGTTCCTCAAGTACTAGAAGCCCCAAATTTGCTGTGGGCGCTTCTTGGGGGCTCCTGATGAAAGAGCAAGTGGCCCCATGTCTCTAGGACAAAGTTGAAATTTCACCCCATAGACTTGCATTGAAATAAGGCTGAAGCTAGGGTTAGGGTTAGGGTTAGGGTTAAGATTAGGGTTAGGGTTCCTCAAGTACTAGAAGCCCCAAATTTGCTGTGGGCGCTTCTTGGGGGCTCCTGATGAAAGAGCAAGTGGCCCCATGTCTCTAGGACAAAGTTGAAATTTCACCCCATAGACTTGCATTGAAATAAGGCTGAAGCTAGGGTTAGGGTTAGGGTTAGGGTTAAGATTAGGGTTAGGGTTCCTCAAGTACTAGAAGCCCCAAATTTGCTGTGGGCGCTTCTTGGGGGCTCCTGATGAAAGAGCAAGTGGCCCCATGTCTCTAGGACAAAGTTGAAATTTCACCCCATAGACTTGCATTGAAATAAGGCTGAAGCTAGGGTTAGGGTTAGGGTTAGGGTTCCTCAAGTACTAGAAGCCCCAAATTTGCTGTGGGCGCTTCTTGGGGGCTCCTGATGAAAGAGCAAGTGGCCCCATGTCTCTAGGACAAAGTTGAAATTTCACCCCATAGACTTGCATTGAAATAAGGCTGAAGCTAGGGTTAGGGTTAGGGTTAGGGTTAAGATTAGGGTTAGGGTTCCTCAAGTACTAGAAGCCCCAAATTTGCTGTGGGCGCTTCTTGGGGGCTCCTGATGAAAGAGCAAGTGGCCCCATGTCTCTAGGACAAAGTTGAAATTTCACCCCATAGACTTGCATTGAAATAAGGCTGAAGCTAGGGTTAGGGTTAGGGTTAGAGTTCCTCAAGTACTAGAAGCCCCAAATTTGCTGTGGGCGCTTCTTGGGGGCTCCTGATGAAAGAGCAAGTGGCCCCATGTCTCTAGGACAAAGTTGAAATTTCACCCCATAGACTTGCATTGAAATAAGGCTGAAGCTAGGGTTAGGGTTAGGGTTAGGGTTAAGATTAGGGTTAGGGTTCCTCAAGTACTAGAAGCCCCAAATTTGCTGTGGGCGCTTCTTGGGGGCTCCTGATGAAAGAGCAAGTGGCCCCATGTCTCTAGGACAAAGTTGAGATTTCACCCCATAGACTTGCATTGAAATAAGGCTGAAGCTAGGGTTAGGGTTAGGGTTAGGGTTAAGATTAGGGTTAGGGTTCCTCAAGTACTAGAAGCCCCAAATTTGCTGTGGGCGCTTCTTGGGGGCTCCTGATGAAAGAGCAAGTGGCCCCATGTCTCTAGGACAAAGTTGAAATTTCACCCCATAGACTTGCATTGAAATAAGGCTGAAGCTAGGGTTAGGGTTAGGGTTAGGGTTAAGATTAGGGTTAGGGTTCCTCAAGTACTAGAAGCCCCAAATTTGCTGTGGGCGCTTCTTGGGGGCTCCTGATGAAAGAGCAAGTGGCCCCATGTCTCTAGGACAAAGTTGAAATTTCACCCCATAGACTTGCATTGAAATAAGGCTGAAGCTAGGGTTAGGGTTAGGGTTAGGGTTAAGATTAGGGTTAGGGTTCCTCAAGTACTAGAAGCCCCAAATTTGCTGTGGGCGCTTCTTGGGGGCTCCTGATGAAAGAGCAAGTGGCCCCATGTCTCTAGGACAAAGTTGAGATTTCACCCCATAGACTTGCATTGAAATAAGGCTGAAGCTAGGGTTAGGGTTAGGGTTAGGGTTAAGATTAGGGTTAGGGTTCCTCAAGTACTAGAAGCCCCAAATTTGCTGTGGGCGCTTCTTGGGGGCTCCTGATGAAAGAGCAAGTGGCCCCATGTCTCTAGGACAAAGTTGAAATTTCACCCCATAGACTTGCATTGAAATAAGGCTGAAGCTAGGGTTAGGGTTAGGGTTAGAGTTCCTCAAGTACTAGAAGCCCCAAATTTGCTGTGGGCGCTTCTTGGGGGCTCCTGATGAAAGAGCAAGTGGCCCCATGTCTCTAGGACAAAGTTGAAATTTCACCCCATAGACTTGCATTGAAATAAGGCTGAAGCTAGGGTTAGGGTTAGGGTTAGGGTTAAGATTAGGGTTAGGGTTCCTCAAGTACTAGAAGCCCCAAATTTGCTGTGGGCGCTTCTTGGGGGCTCCTGATGAAAGAGCAAGTGGCCCCATGTCTCTAGGACAAAGTTGAGATTTCACCCCATAGACTTGCATTGAAATAAGGCTGAAGCTAGGGTTAGGGTTAGGGTTAGGGTTAAGATTAGGGTTAGGGTTCCTCAAGTACTAGAAGCCCCAAATTTGCTGTGGGCGCTTCTTGGGGGCTCCTGATGAAAGAGCAAGTGGCCCCATGTCTCTAGGACAAAGTTGAAATTTCACCCCATAGACTTGCATTGAAATAAGGCTGAAGCTAGGGTTAGGGTTAGGGTTAGGGTTAAGATTAGGGTTAGGGTTCCTCAAGTACTAGAAGCCCCAAATTTGCTGTGGGCGCTTCTTGGGGGCTCCTGATGAAAGAGCAAGTGGCCCCATGTCTCTAGGACAAAGTTGAAATTTCACCCCATAGACTTGCATTGAAATAAGGCTGAAGCTAGGGTTAGGGTTAGGGTTAGGGTTAAGATTAGGGTTAGGGTTCCTCAAGTACTAGAAGCCCCAAATTTGCTGTGGGCGCTTCTTGGGGGCTCCTGATGAAAGAGCAAGTGGCCCCATGTCTCTAGGACAAAGTTGAGATTTCACCCCATAGACTTGCATTGAAATAAGGCTGAAGCTAGGGTTAGGGTTAGGGTTAGGGTTAAGATTAGGGTTAGGGTTCCTCAAGTACTAGAAGCCCCAAATTTGCTGTGGGCGCTTCTTGGGGGCTCCTGATGAAAGAGCAAGTGGCCCCATGTCTCTAGGACAAAGTTGAAATTTCACCCCATAGACTTGCATTGAAATAAGGCTGAAGCTAGGGTTAGGGTTAGGGTTAGGGTTAAGATTAGGGTTAGGGTTCCTCAAGTACTAGAAGCCCCAAATTTGCTGTGGGCGCTTCTTGGGGGCTCCTGATGAAAGAGCAAGTGGCCCCATGTCTCTAGGACAAAGTTGAAATTTCACCCCATAGACTTGCATTGAAATAAGGCTGAAGCTAGGGTTAGGGTTAGGGTTAGGGTTCCTCAAGTACTAGAAGCCCCAAATTTGCTGTGGGCGCTTCTTGGGGGCTCCTGATGAAAGAGCAAGTGGCCCCATGTCTCTAGGACAAAGTTGAAATTTCACCCCATAGACTTGCATTGAAATAAGGCTGAAGCTAGGGTTAGGGTTAGGGTTAGGGTTAAGATTAGGGTTAGGGTTCCTCAAGTACTAGAAGCCCCAAATTTGCTGTGGGCGCTTCTTGGGGGCTCCTGATGAAAGAGCAAGTGGCCCCATGTCTCTAGGACAAAGTTGAGATTTCACCCCATAGACTTGCATTGAAATAAGGCTGAAGCTAGGGTTAGGGTTAGGGTTAGGGTTAAGATTAGGGTTAGGGTTCCTCAAGTACTAGAAGCCCCAAATTTGCTGTGGGCGCTTCTTGGGGGCTCCTGATGAAAGAGCAAGTGGCCCCATGTCTCTAGGACAAAGTTGAGATTTCACCCCATAGACTTGCATTGAAATAAGGCTGAAGCTAGGGTTAGGGTTAGGGTTAGGGTTCCTCAAGTACTAGAAGCCCCAAATTTGCTGTGGGCGCTTCTTGGGGGCTCCTGATGAAAGAGCAAGTGGCCCCATGTCTCTAGGACAAAGTTGAAATTTCACCCCATAGACTTGCATTGAAATAAGGCTGAAGCTAGGGTTAGGGTTAGGGTTAGAGTTCCTCAAGTACTAGAAGCCCCAAATTTGCTGTGGGCGCTTCTTGGGGGCTCCTGATGAAAGAGCAAGTGGCCCCATGTCTCTAGGACAAAGTTGAAATTTCACCCCATAGACTTGCATTGAAATAAGGCTGAAGCTAGGGTTAGGGTTAGGGTTAGGGTTAAGATTAGGGTTAGGGTTCCTCAAGTACTAGAAGCCCCAAATTTGCTGTGGGCGCTTCTTGGGGGCTCCTGATGAAAGAGCAAGTGGCCCCATGTCTCTAGGACAAAGTTGAAATTTCACCCCATAGACTTGCATTGAAATAAGGCTGAAGCTAGGGTTAGGGTTAGGGTTAGGGTTAAGATTAGGGTTAGGGTTCCTCAAGTACTAGAAGCCCCAAATTTGCTGTGGGCGCTTCTTGGGGGCTCCTGATGAAAGAGCAAGTGGCCCCATGTCTCTAGGACAAAGTTGAAATTTCACCCCATAGACTTGCATTGAAATAAGGCTGAAGCTAGGGTTAGGGTTAGGGTTAGGGTTAAGATTAGGGTTAGGGTTCCTCAAGTACTAGAAGCCCCAAATTTGCTGTGGGCGCTTCTTGGGGGCTCCTGATGAAAGAGCAAGTGGCCCCATGTCTCTAGGACAAAGTTGAGATTTCACCCCATAGACTTGCATTGAAATAAGGCTGAAGCTAGGGTTAGGGTTAGGGTTAGGGTTAAGATTAGGGTTAGGGTTCCTCAAGTACTAGAAGCCCCAAATTTGCTGTGGGCGCTTCTTGGGGGCTCCTGATGAAAGAGCAAGTGGCCCCATGTCTCTAGGACAAAGTTGAAATTTCACCCCATAGACTTGCATTGAAATAAGGCTGAAGCTAGGGTTAGGGTTAGGGTTAGGGTTAAGATTAGGGTTAGGGTTCCTCAAGTACTAGAAGCCCCAAATTTGCTGTGGGCGCTTCTTGGGGGCTCCTGATGAAAGAGCAAGTGGCCCCATGTCTCTAGGACAAAGTTGAAATTTCACCCCATAGACTTGCATTGAAATAAGGCTGAAGCTAGGGTTAGGGTTAGGGTTAGGGTTAAGATTAGGGTTAGGGTTCCTCAAGTACTAGAAGCCCCAAATTTGCTGTGGGCGCTTCTTGGGGGCTCCTGATGAAAGAGCAAGTGGCCCCATGTCTCTAGGACAAAGTTGAAATTTCACCCCATAGACTTGCATTGAAATAAGGCTGAAGCTAGGGTTAGGGTTAGGGTTAGGGTTAAGATTAGGGTTAGGGTTCCTCAAGTACTAGAAGCCCCAAATTTGCTGTGGGCGCTTCTTGGGGGCTCCTGATGAAAGAGCAAGTGGCCCCATGTCTCTAGGACAAAGTTGAAATTTCACCCCATAGACTTGCATTGAAATAAGGCTGAAGCTAGGGTTAGGGTTAGGGTTAGGGTTAAGATTAGGGTTAGGGTTCCTCAAGTACTAGAAGCCCCAAATTTGCTGTGGGCGCTTCTTGGGGGCTCCTGATGAAAGAGCAAGTGGCCCCATGTCTCTAGGACAAAGTTGAGATTTCACCCCATAGACTTGCATTGAAATAAGGCTGAAGCTAGGGTTAGGGTTAGGGTTAGGGTTAAGATTAGGGTTAGGGTTCCTCAAGTACTAGAAGCCCCAAATTTGCTGTGGGCGCTTCTTGGGGGCTCCTGATGAAAGAGCAAGTGGCCCCATGTCTCTAGGACAAAGTTGAAATTTCACCCCATAGACTTGCATTGAAATAAGGCTGAAGCTAGGGTTAGGGTTAGGGTTAGGGTTAAGATTAGGGTTAGGGTTCCTCAAGTACTAGAAGCCCCAAATTTGCTGTGGGCGCTTCTTGGGGGCTCCTGATGAAAGAGCAAGTGGCCCCATGTCTCTAGGACAAAGTTGAGATTTCACCCCATAGACTTGCATTGAAATAAGGCTGAAGCTAGGGTTAGGGTTAGGGTTAGGGTTAAGATTAGGGTTAGGGTTCCTCAAGTACTAGAAGCCCCAAATTTGCTGTGGGCGCTTCTTGGGGGCTCCTGATGAAAGAGCAAGTGGCCCCATGTCTCTAGGACAAAGTTGAGATTTCACCCCATAGACTTGCATTGAAATAAGGCTGAAGCTAGGGTTAGGGTTAGGGTTAGGGTTCCTCAAGTACTAGAAGCCCCAAATTTGCTGTGGGCGCTTCTTGGGGGCTCCTGATGAAAGAGCAAGTGGCCCCATGTCTCTAGGACAAAGTTGAAATTTCACCCCATAGACTTGCATTGAAATAAGGCTGAAGCTAGGGTTAGGGTTAGGGTTAGGGTTAAGATTAGGGTTAGGGTTCCTCAAGTACTAGAAGCCCCAAATTTGCTGTGGGCGCTTCTTGGGGGCTCCTGATGAAAGAGCAAGTGGCCCCATGTCTCTAGGACAAAGTTGAAATTTCACCCCATAGACTTGCATTGAAATAAGGCTGAAGCTAGGGTTAGGGTTAGGGTTAGGGTTCCTCAAGTACTAGAAGCCCCAAATTTGCTGTGGGCGCTTCTTGGGGGCTCCTGATGAAAGAGCAAGTGGCCCCATGTCTCTAGGACAAAGTTGAAATTTCACCCCATAGACTTGCATTGAAATAAGGCTGAAGCTAGGGTTAGGGTTAGGGTTAGGGTTAAGATTAGGGTTAGGGTTCCTCAAGTACTAGAAGCCCCAAATTTGCTGTGGGCGCTTCTTGGGGGCTCCTGATGAAAGAGCAAGTGGCCCCATGTCTCTAGGACAAAGTTGAAATTTCACCCCATAGACTTGCATTGAAATAAGGCTGAAGCTAGGGTTAGGGTTAGGGTTAGAGTTCCTCAAGTACTAGAAGCCCCAAATTTGCTGTGGGCGCTTCTTGGGGGCTCCTGATGAAAGAGCAAGTGGCCCCATGTCTCTAGGACAAAGTTGAAATTTCACCCCATAGACTTGCATTGAAATAAGGCTGAAGCTAGGGTTAGGGTTAGGGTTAGGGTTAAGATTAGGGTTAGGGTTCCTCAAGTACTAGAAGCCCCAAATTTGCTGTGGGCGCTTCTTGGGGGCTCCTGATGAAAGAGCAAGTGGCCCCATGTCTCTAGGACAAAGTTGAGATTTCACCCCATAGACTTGCATTGAAATAAGGCTGAAGCTAGGGTTAGGGTTAGGGTTAGGGTTAAGATTAGGGTTAGGGTTCCTCAAGTACTAGAAGCCCCAAATTTGCTGTGGGCGCTTCTTGGGGGCTCCTGATGAAAGAGCAAGTGGCCCCATGTCTCTAGGACAAAGTTGAAATTTCACCCCATAGACTTGCATTGAAATAAGGCTGAAGCTAGGGTTAGGGTTAGGGTTAGGGTTCCTCAAGTACTAGAAGCCCCAAATTTGCTGTGGGCGCTTCTTGGGGGCTCCTGATGAAAGAGCAAGTGGCCCCATGTCTCTAGGACAAAGTTGAAATTTCACCCCATAGACTTGCATTGAAATAAGGCTGAAGCTAGGGTTAGGGTTAGGGTTAGAGTTCCTCAAGTACTAGAAGCCCCAAATTTGCTGTGGGCGCTTCTTGGGGGCTCCTGATGAAAGAGCAAGTGGCCCCATGTCTCTAGGACAAAGTTGAAATTTCACCCCATAGACTTGCATTGAAATAAGGCTGAAGCTAGGGTTAGGGTTAGGGTTAGGGTTAAGATTAGGGTTAGGGTTCCTCAAGTACTAGAAGCCCCAAATTTGCTGTGGGCGCTTCTTGGGGGCTCCTGATGAAAGAGCAAGTGGCCCCATGTCTCTAGGACAAAGTTGAGATTTCACCCCATAGACTTGCATTGAAATAAGGCTGAAGCTAGGGTTAGGGTTAGGGTTAGGGTTAAGATTAGGGTTAGGGTTCCTCAAGTACTAGAAGCCCCAAATTTGCTGTGGGCGCTTCTTGGGGGCTCCTGATGAAAGAGCAAGTGGCCCCATGTCTCTAGGACAAAGTTGAAATTTCACCCCATAGACTTGCATTGAAATAAGGCTGAAGCTAGGGTTAGGGTTAGGGTTAGGGTTAAGATTAGGGTTAGGGTTCCTCAAGTACTAGAAGCCCCAAATTTGCTGTGGGCGCTTCTTGGGGGCTCCTGATGAAAGAGCAAGTGGCCCCATGTCTCTAGGACAAAGTTGAAATTTCACCCCATAGACTTGCATTGAAATAAGGCTGAAGCTAGGGTTAGGGTTAGGGTTAGGGTTAAGATTAGGGTTAGGGTTCCTCAAGTACTAGAAGCCCCAAATTTGCTGTGGGCGCTTCTTGGGGGCTCCTGATGAAAGAGCAAGTGGCCCCATGTCTCTAGGACAAAGTTGAGATTTCACCCCATAGACTTGCATTGAAATAAGGCTGAAGCTAGGGTTAGGGTTAGGGTTAGGGTTAAGATTAGGGTTAGGGTTCCTCAAGTACTAGAAGCCCCAAATTTGCTGTGGGCGCTTCTTGGGGGCTCCTGATGAAAGAGCAAGTGGCCCCATGTCTCTAGGACAAAGTTGAAATTTCACCCCATAGACTTGCATTGAAATAAGGCTGAAGCTAGGGTTAGGGTTAGGGTTAGGGTTAAGATTAGGGTTAGGGTTCCTCAAGTACTAGAAGCCCCAAATTTGCTGTGGGCGCTTCTTGGGGGCTCCTGATGAAAGAGCAAGTGGCCCCATGTCTCTAGGACAAAGTTGAAATTTCACCCCATAGACTTGCATTGAAATAAGGCTGAAGCTAGGGTTAGGGTTAGGGTTAGGGTTCCTCAAGTACTAGAAGCCCCAAATTTGCTGTGGGCGCTTCTTGGGGGCTCCTGATGAAAGAGCAAGTGGCCCCATGTCTCTAGGACAAAGTTGAAATTTCACCCCATAGACTTGCATTGAAATAAGGCTGAAGCTAGGGTTAGGGTTAGGGTTAGGGTTAAGATTAGGGTTAGGGTTCCTCAAGTACTAGAAGCCCCAAATTTGCTGTGGGCGCTTCTTGGGGGCTCCTGATGAAAGAGCAAGTGGCCCCATGTCTCTAGGACAAAGTTGAGATTTCACCCCATAGACTTGCATTGAAATAAGGCTGAAGCTAGGGTTAGGGTTAGGGTTAGGGTTAAGATTAGGGTTAGGGTTCCTCAAGTACTAGAAGCCCCAAATTTGCTGTGGGCGCTTCTTGGGGGCTCCTGATGAAAGAGCAAGTGGCCCCATGTCTCTAGGACAAAGTTGAGATTTCACCCCATAGACTTGCATTGAAATAAGGCTGAAGCTAGGGTTAGGGTTAGGGTTAGGGTTAAGATTAGGGTTAGGGTTCCTCAAGTACTAGAAGCCCCAAATTTGCTGTGGGCGCTTCTTGGGGGCTCCTGATGAAAGAGCAAGTGGCCCCATGTCTCTAGGACAAAGTTGAAATTTCACCCCATAGACTTGCATTGAAATAAGGCTGAAGCTAGGGTTAGGGTTAGGGTTAGGGTTAAGATTAGGGTTAGGGTTCCTCAAGTACTAGAAGCCCCAAATTTGCTGTGGGCGCTTCTTGGGGGCTCCTGATGAAAGAGCAAGTGGCCCCATGTCTCTAGGACAAAGTTGAGATTTCACCCCATAGACTTGCATTGAAATAAGGCTGAAGCTAGGGTTAGGGTTAGGGTTAGGGTTAAGATTAGGGTTAGGGTTCCTCAAGTACTAGAAGCCCCAAATTTGCTGTGGGCGCTTCTTGGGGGCTCCTGATGAAAGAGCAAGTGGCCCCATGTCTCTAGGACAAAGTTGAAATTTCACCCCATAGACTTGCATTGAAATAAGGCTGAAGCTAGGGTTAGGGTTAGGGTTAGGGTTCCTCAAGTACTAGAAGCCCCAAATTTGCTGTGGGCGCTTCTTGGGGGCTCCTGATGAAAGAGCAAGTGGCCCCATGTCTCTAGGACAAAGTTGAAATTTCACCCCATAGACTTGCATTGAAATAAGGCTGAAGCTAGGGTTAGGGTTAGGGTTAGAGTTCCTCAAGTACTAGAAGCCCCAAATTTGCTGTGGGCGCTTCTTGGGGGCTCCTGATGAAAGAGCAAGTGGCCCCATGTCTCTAGGACAAAGTTGAAATTTCACCCCATAGACTTGCATTGAAATAAGGCTGAAGCTAGGGTTAGGGTTAGGGTTAGGGTTAAGATTAGGGTTAGGGTTCCTCAAGTACTAGAAGCCCCAAATTTGCTGTGGGCGCTTCTTGGGGGCTCCTGATGAAAGAGCAAGTGGCCCCATGTCTCTAGGACAAAGTTGAGATTTCACCCCATAGACTTGCATTGAAATAAGGCTGAAGCTAGGGTTAGGGTTAGGGTTAGGGTTAAGATTAGGGTTAGGGTTCCTCAAGTACTAGAAGCCCCAAATTTGCTGTGGGCGCTTCTTGGGGGCTCCTGATGAAAGAGCAAGTGGCCCCATGTCTCTAGGACAAAGTTGAAATTTCACCCCATAGACTTGCATTGAAATAAGGCTGAAGCTAGGGTTAGGGTTAGGGTTAGGGTTAAGATTAGGGTTAGGGTTCCTCAAGTACTAGAAGCCCCAAATTTGCTGTGGGCGCTTCTTGGGGGCTCCTGATGAAAGAGCAAGTGGCCCCATGTCTCTAGGACAAAGTTGAAATTTCACCCCATAGACTTGCATTGAAATAAGGCTGAAGCTAGGGTTAGGGTTAGGGTTAGGGTTAAGATTAGGGTTAGGGTTCCTCAAGTACTAGAAGCCCCAAATTTGCTGTGGGCGCTTCTTGGGGGCTCCTGATGAAAGAGCAAGTGGCCCCATGTCTCTAGGACAAAGTTGAGATTTCACCCCATAGACTTGCATTGAAATAAGGCTGAAGCTAGGGTTAGGGTTAGGGTTAGGGTTAAGATTAGGGTTAGGGTTCCTCAAGTACTAGAAGCCCCAAATTTGCTGTGGGCGCTTCTTGGGGGCTCCTGATGAAAGAGCAAGTGGCCCCATGTCTCTAGGACAAAGTTGAAATTTCACCCCATAGACTTGCATTGAAATAAGGCTGAAGCTAGGGTTAGGGTTAGGGTTAGGGTTAAGATTAGGGTTAGGGTTCCTCAAGTACTAGAAGCCCCAAATTTGCTGTGGGCGCTTCTTGGGGGCTCCTGATGAAAGAGCAAGTGGCCCCATGTCTCTAGGACAAAGTTGAAATTTCACCCCATAGACTTGCATTGAAATAAGGCTGAAGCTAGGGTTAGGGTTAGGGTTAGGGTTCCTCAAGTACTAGAAGCCCCAAATTTGCTGTGGGCGCTTCTTGGGGGCTCCTGATGAAAGAGCAAGTGGCCCCATGTCTCTAGGACAAAGTTGAAATTTCACCCCATAGACTTGCATTGAAATAAGGCTGAAGCTAGGGTTAGGGTTAGGGTTAGGGTTAAGATTAGGGTTAGGGTTCCTCAAGTACTAGAAGCCCCAAATTTGCTGTGGGCGCTTCTTGGGGGCTCCTGATGAAAGAGCAAGTGGCCCCATGTCTCTAGGACAAAGTTGAGATTTCACCCCATAGACTTGCATTGAAATAAGGCTGAAGCTAGGGTTAGGGTTAGGGTTAGGGTTAAGATTAGGGTTAGGGTTCCTCAAGTACTAGAAGCCCCAAATTTGCTGTGGGCGCTTCTTGGGGGCTCCTGATGAAAGAGCAAGTGGCCCCATGTCTCTAGGACAAAGTTGAGATTTCACCCCATAGACTTGCATTGAAATAAGGCTGAAGCTAGGGTTAGGGTTAGGGTTAGGGTTAAGATTAGGGTTAGGGTTCCTCAAGTACTAGAAGCCCCAAATTTGCTGTGGGCGCTTCTTGGGGGCTCCTGATGAAAGAGCAAGTGGCCCCATGTCTCTAGGACAAAGTTGAGATTTCACCCCATAGACTTGCATTGAAATAAGGCTGAAGCTAGGGTTAGGGTTAGGGTTAGGGTTCCTCAAGTACTAGAAGCCCCAAATTTGCTGTGGGCGCTTCTTGGGGGCTCCTGATGAAAGAGCAAGTGGCCCCATGTCTCTAGGACAAAGTTGAAATTTCACCCCATAGACTTGCATTGAAATAAGGCTGAAGCTAGGGTTAGGGTTAGGGTTAGGGTTCCTCAAGTACTAGAAGCCCCAAATTTGCTGTGGGCGCTTCTTGGGGGCTCCTGATGAAAGAGCAAGTGGCCCCATGTCTCTAGGACAAAGTTGAAATTTCACCCCATAGACTTGCATTGAAATAAGGCTGAAGCTAGGGTTAGGGTTAGGGTTAGGGTTAAGATTAGGGTTAGGGTTCCTCAAGTACTAGAAGCCCCAAATTTGCTGTGGGCGCTTCTTGGGGGCTCCTGATGAAAGAGCAAGTGGCCCCATGTCTCTAGGACAAAGTTGAAATTTCACCCCATAGACTTGCATTGAAATAAGGCTGAAGCTAGGGTTAGGGTTAGGGTTAGGGTTCCTCAAGTACTAGAAGCCCCAAATTTGCTGTGGGCGCTTCTTGGGGGCTCCTGATGAAAGAGCAAGTGGCCCCATGTCTCTAGGACAAAGTTGAAATTTCACCCCATAGACTTGCATTGAAATAAGGCTGAAGCTAGGGTTAGGGTTAGGGTTAGGGTTAAGATTAGGGTTAGGGTTCCTCAAGTACTAGAAGCCCCAAATTTGCTGTGGGCGCTTCTTGGGGGCTCCTGATGAAAGAGCAAGTGGCCCCATGTCTCTAGGACAAAGTTGAAATTTCACCCCATAGACTTGCATTGAAATAAGGCTGAAGCTAGGGTTAGGGTTAGGGTTAGAGTTCCTCAAGTACTAGAAGCCCCAAATTTGCTGTGGGCGCTTCTTGGGGGCTCCTGATGAAAGAGCAAGTGGCCCCATGTCTCTAGGACAAAGTTGAAATTTCACCCCATAGACTTGCATTGAAATAAGGCTGAAGCTAGGGTTAGGGTTAGGGTTAGGGTTAAGATTAGGGTTAGGGTTCCTCAAGTACTAGAAGCCCCAAATTTGCTGTGGGCGCTTCTTGGGGGCTCCTGATGAAAGAGCAAGTGGCCCCATGTCTCTAGGACAAAGTTGAGATTTCACCCCATAGACTTGCATTGAAATAAGGCTGAAGCTAGGGTTAGGGTTAGGGTTAGGGTTAAGATTAGGGTTAGGGTTCCTCAAGTACTAGAAGCCCCAAATTTGCTGTGGGCGCTTCTTGGGGGCTCCTGATGAAAGAGCAAGTGGCCCCATGTCTCTAGGACAAAGTTGAAATTTCACCCCATAGACTTGCATTGAAATAAGGCTGAAGCTAGGGTTAGGGTTAGGGTTAGGGTTAAGATTAGGGTTAGGGTTCCTCAAGTACTAGAAGCCCCAAATTTGCTGTGGGCGCTTCTTGGGGGCTCCTGATGAAAGAGCAAGTGGCCCCATGTCTCTAGGACAAAGTTGAAATTTCACCCCATAGACTTGCATTGAAATAAGGCTGAAGCTAGGGTTAGGGTTAGGGTTAGGGTTAAGATTAGGGTTAGGGTTCCTCAAGTACTAGAAGCCCCAAATTTGCTGTGGGCGCTTCTTGGGGGCTCCTGATGAAAGAGCAAGTGGCCCCATGTCTCTAGGACAAAGTTGAGATTTCACCCCATAGACTTGCATTGAAATAAGGCTGAAGCTAGGGTTCGGGTTAGGGTTAGGGTTAAGATTAGGGTTAGGGTTCCTCAAGTACTAGAAGCCCCAAATTTGCTGTGGGCGCTTCTTGGGGGCTCCTGATGAAAGAGCAAGTGGCCCCATGTCTCTAGGACAAAGTTGAAATTTCACCCCATAGACTTGCATTGAAATAAGGCTGAAGCTAGGGTTAGGGTTAGGGTTAGGGTTAAGATTAGGGTTAGGGTTCCTCAAGTACTAGAAGCCCCAAATTTGCTGTGGGCGCTTCTTGGGGGCTCCTGATGAAAGAGCAAGTGGCCCCATGTCTCTAGGACAAAGTTGAAATTTCACCCCATAGACTTGCATTGAAATAAGGCTGAAGCTAGGGTTAGGGTTAGGGTTAGGGTTCCTCAAGTACTAGAAGCCCCAAATTTGCTGTGGGCGCTTCTTGGGGGCTCCTGATGAAAGAGCAAGTGGCCCCATGTCTCTAGGACAAAGTTGAAATTTCACCCCATAGACTTGCATTGAAATAAGGCTGAAGCTAGGGTTAGGGTTAGGGTTAGGGTTCCTCAAGTACTAGAAGCCCCAAATTTGCTGTGGGCGCTTCTTGGGGGCTCCTGATGAAAGAGCAAGTGGCCCCATGTCTCTAGGACAAAGTTGAAATTTCACCCCATAGACTTGCATTGAAATAAGGCTGAAGCTAGGGTTAGGGTTAGGGTTAGAGTTCCTCAAGTACTAGAAGCCCCAAATTTGCTGTGGGCGCTTCTTGGGGGCTCCTGATGAAAGAGCAAGTGGCCCCATGTCTCTAGGACAAAGTTGAAATTTCACCCCATAGACTTGCATTGAAATAAGGCTGAAGCTAGGGTTAGGGTTAGGGTTAGAGTTCCTCAAGTACTAGAAGCCCCAAATTTGCTGTGGGCGCTTCTTGGGGGCTCCTGATGAAAGAGCAAGTGGCCCCATGTCTCTAGGACAAAGTTGAAATTTCACCCCATAGACTTGCATTGAAATAAGGCTGAAGCTAGGGTTAGGGTTAGGGTTAGGGGGTTAGGGTTAGGGTTAGGGTAAGGGTTAGGGTTAGGTTCAGGAAAAAAGAATTCCCTCCCGAAGGAGAGAACCAGTGCACTCTCCGCTTCAGAATGGGCTGGTGAGGCAGATCTCCCAGCCTTGGGTTCCACCACTCGAAAGTGGTGGAGGGTCAAAAAATTTAAACATAGCTGTTCTTAGCTAGTCTTAGGAAAGTCGACCGTTGCGCAACGTTTCGGGCTAGTATGCCCTTCATCAGGCGCGGTCGACAGAGTGGGTGGCCTAGTATGGCCTACACCACTTGGGCCCGTGCCCAGCTGCTCCCTCCAGGGTGCAGTTTAACGTCATGCCCAGGACGGAATAGACCCTCACCTTCATCTACTCTATGCCCCTAGTATGGGATTTGCATAGTTTTCCATCCGGTGAGTACTTACGAGGTAAGTAATTCAATTAGTACCTTTTTCTAGGTTTTCTTCCTTTTAGGGTTTTCCGAATTTGACTAATATGTCTTTTTTCTTCCTTTTAGGGGTTCCAGGTAAGTATAAATTGGTAAGTAATTTATTTCTCTAGGGTTAGGGTTAGGTTTGGGGGAAAGAGATTTCCTCTCAAAAAGAGAGGAAACAGTGCACTCTCCGCTGTCGGCGAAGGCACATAGGCAGATCCCTTAAGCTAAGACCACCACCCGAAGGTGGTGGGGATT